>NW_027490583.1:0-111325 GCF_050948175.1 Xylocopa sonorina
TAACATGATTTGCGAAGTGTTATGTATTCCTAGTCTACACTTCAAATGAATGTAAATGCGACCCTTCCTTGCTAGGAAATAGAGTCTGCAGATTTCTAGGTATCGTAGCAATTGAGTTCTAATGCTTCTTAAAACTCGATATCGCATCTCATTTCTATGTTTCATGGTAAGATGTAACATGATTTGCGAAGTGTTATGTATTCCACGTCTACACTTCAAATAAATGTAAATGCGACACTTGCATGCAAGCGAAATAGCGTTTGCAGATGTCTACGTATCGAAGCAATAGAGTTCAAATGCTTCTTAAAACGATATATTGCATCTCATATCTATGTTTCATGAGATATATTATTCATTGCGAAGTGTTATGCATTCCTCGTCTACGATTCAAATGAAAGTAAATGCGACACTTCCTTGCAAGGAAATACCGATTGCAGATGTCTACGTATCGTAGCAATAGCTTTCTAATGCTTCTTAAAACGCGATATCGCATCTCATTTCTATGTTTCATGGTAAGATATAATATGATTTGCGAAGTGTCATGTATTCTTCGTCTACACTTCAAATGAATGTAAATGCGACACTTCCTTGCTAGGAAATAGCGTCTGCAGATGTCTAGGTATCGTAGCAATAGAGTTCTAATGCTTCTTAAAACGCGATATCGCATCTCATTTCTATGTTTCATGGTAAGATGTAATATGATTTGCGAAGTGTTATGTATTCCTCGTCTACACTTCAAATGAATGTAAATGCGACACTTCCTTGCTAGGAAATAGCGTCTGCAGATGTCTAGGTATCGTAGCAATAGAGTTCTAATGCTTCTTAAAACTCGATTTCGCATCTCATTTCTATGTTTCATGGTAAGATGTAATATGATTTGCGAAGTGTTATGCATTGCCCGTCTACGATTCAAATGAATGTAAATGCGACACTTCCTTGCAAGGAAGTAGCGTTTGCAGATGTCTACGTATCGTAGCAATAGAGTTCATATGATTCTTAAAACGCGATATCGCATCTCGTTTCTATGTTTCATGGTAAGATATAACATGATTTGCGAAGTGTTATGTATTCCTCGTCTACGATTCAAATGAATGTAAATGCGACACTTCCTCGCTAGGAAATAGCGTTTGCAGATGTCTACGTATCGTAGCAATAGAGTTCTAATGCTTCTTAAAGCGCGATATCGCATCTCGTTTCTGTGTTTCATGGTATGATATAATATGATTTGCGAAGTGTTATGTATTCCTCGCCTACACTTCAAATGAATGTGAATGCGACACTTCCTTGCTAGGAAATAGCGTCTGTAGATGTCTAGGTATCGTAGCAATAGAGTCCTAGTGCTTCGTAAAACGCGATATTGCATCTCATTTCTATGTTTCATGGTAAGATATAATATGATTTTCGAAGTGTCCTGTATTCCTCGTCTACACTTCAAATGAATATAAATGCGACTCTTCCTTGCAAGGAAATAGCGTTTGCAGATGTCTACGTATCGAAGCAATAGAGTTCAAATGCTTCTTAAAACGCGATATCGCATCTCATTTCTATGTTTCATGGTAAGATACAATATGATTTGCGAAGTGTTATGTATTCCTCGACTACACTTCAAATGAATGTAAATGCGACACTTCCTTGCAAGGATATAGCGTTTGCAGATGTCTACGTATCAAAGCAATAGAGTTCAAATGCTTCTTAAAACGAGATATTGCATCTCATATCTATGTTTCATGATAAGATGTAATATTCATTGCGAAGTGTTATGCATTCCTCGTCTACGATTCAAATGAATGTAAATGCGACACTTCCTTGCAAGGAAATAGCGTTTGCAGATGTCTACGTATCGTAGCAATAGAGTTCTAATGCTTCTTAAAACGCGATATCGCATCTCATTTCTATGTTGCATGGTAAGTTATAACATGATTTGCGAAGAGTTATGTACTCCTCGTCTACCCTTCAAATCAATGTGAATGCGACACTTCCTCGCTAGGAAATAGCGTTTGCAGATGCCTACGTATCGTTAGCAATATCTTTCTATTGCTTCTTAAAACGCGATATCGCATCTCATTTCTATGTTTCATGGTAAGATATAATATGATTTGCGAAGTGTCATGTATTCCCTCGTCTACACTTCAAATAAATGTAAACGCGACACTTCCTTGCAAGGAAATAGCGTTGCAGATGTCTACGTATCGTAGCAATAGATTTCTTATGATTCTTAAAACGCGATATCGCATCTCATTTCTATGTTTCATGGTAAGATATAATATGATTTGCGAAGTGTTATGTATTCCTCGTCTACACTTCAAATGAATGTAAATGCGACACTTCTTTGCTAGGAAATAGCGTTTGCAAATGTCTACCTATCGTAGCGATTGTGTTCTAATGCTTCTTAAAACGCGATATCGCATCTCATTTCTATGTTTCATGGTAGAATATGATATGATTTGCGAAGTATCATGTATTCCTCGTCTACACTTCAAATGAATGTAAATGCGACACTTCCTTGCAAGGAAATAGCGTATGCAGATGTCTACGTATCGTAGCAATAGAGTTCTTATGATTTCTTTAGAACGCGATATTGCATCTCATTTCTATGTTTCATGGTAAGATATAACATGATTTGCGAATTGTTATGTATTCCTCGTCTACACTTCAAATGAATGTGAATGCGACACTTCCTCGCTAGGAATAGCGTCTGCAGATGTCTAGGCATCGTAGCAATAGAGTTCTAATGCATCTTAAAACGCGATATCGCATCTCTTTCTATGTTTCGTGGTAAGATATAATATGATTTGCGAAGTGTCATGCATTCCTCGTCTATGATTCAAATGAATGTAAATGCGACACTTCTTTGCTAGGAAATAGCGTTTGCAAATGTCTACCTATCGTAGCAATAGTGTTCTAATGCTTCTTAAAACGCGATATCGCATCTCATTTCTATGTTTCATGGTAAGATACAATATGATTTGCGAAGTGTTATGTATTCCTCGACTACACTTCAAATGAATGTAAATGCGACACTCCTTTCCTAGGAAATAGCGTTTGCAAATGTCTACCTATCGTAGCAATAGTGTTCTAATGCTTCTTAAAACGCGATATCGCATCTCATTTCTATGTTTCATGGTAAGATATAATATGATTTGCGAAGTATCATGTATTCCTCGTCTACACTTCAAATGAATGTGAATGCGACACTTCCTCGCTAGGAAATAGCGTTTGCAGATGTCTACGTATCGTTGCAATGGATTTCTGATGCTTCTTAAAACGCGATATCGCATCTCATTTCTATGTTTCATGGTAAGGCATAATATGATTTGCGAAGTGTTATGTATTCCTCGTCTACACTTCAAATGAATTCAAATGCGACACTTCCTTGCTAGGAAAATAGCGTCTGCAGATGTCTAGGTATCGTAGCAATAGAGTTCTAATGCTTCTTAAAACTCGATATCGCATCTCATTTCTATGTCTCATGGTAAGATGTAATATGATTTACGAAGTGTTATGCATTCCTCGTCTACGATTCAAATGAATGTAAATGCGACACTTCCTTGCAAGGAAGTAGCGTTTGCAGATGTCTACGTATAGTAGCAATAGAGTTCATATGATTCTTAAAACGCGATATCGCATCTCGTTTCTATGTTTCATGGTAAGATATAACATGATTTGCGAAGTGTTATGTATTCCTCGTCTACGATTCAAATGAATGTAAATGCGACACTTCCTCGCTAGGAAATAGCGTTTGCAGGTGTCTACGTATCGTAGCAAAAGATTTCTAATGCTTCTTAAAACGCGATGTCGCATCTCATTTCTATGTATCATGGTAAGATATAATACGATTTGCGAAGTGTCATGTATTCCTCGTCTACACTTCAAATGAATTTAAATGCGACACTTCCTTGCTAGGAAATAGCGTCTGCAGATGTCTAGGTATCGTAGCAATAGAGTTCTAATGCTTCTTAAAACGCGATATCGCATTTCATTTCTATGTTTCATGGTAAGATATAATATGATTGCGAAGTGTTATGTATTCCTCGTCTACACTTCCAATGAATGTAAATGCGACTCTTCCTTGCAAGGAAATAGCGTTTGCAGATGTCTACGTATCGAAGCAATAGAGTTCAAATGCTTCTTAAAACGCGATATCGCATCTCATTTCTATGTTTCATGGTAAGATATAATATGATTTGCGAAGTGTTATGTATTCCTCGTCTACACTTCAAATAAATGTAAATGCGACACTTCTTTGCTTGGAAATAGTGTTTGCAAATGTCTACGTATCGTAGCAATAGAGTTCATATGATTCTTAAAACGCGATATCGCATCTCATTTCGATGTTTCATGGTAAGATATAACATGATTTGCGAAGTGTTATGTATTCCTCGTCTACACTTCAAATGAATGTAAATGCGACACTTCCTTGCAAGGAAATAGCGTTTGCGGATGTCTACGTATCGAAGCAATAGAGCTCAATGCTTCTTAAAACGAGATATTGCATCTCATACCTATGTTTCATGATAAGATATAATATTCAGTGCGAAGTGTTATGCATTCCTCGTCTACGATTCAAATGGATGTAAATGCGACACTTCCTTGCAAGGAAATAGCGTCTGCAGATGTCTAGGTATCGTAGCAATAGAGTTCTAATGCTTCTTAACCCTTTTAGTGCCGGACGAAAAAAGAGGTGCCTATGCGAGAATAACCGGCGGAATTCACAGTTTTACTAGGTTTTGGGAAAATACTCATAAAAACCAAACGGGAAAACGTATTTACATAATTCGAAAAGCAGTATACTAAGGATGAAACAGAGAACAAAACAATGACACTAGTTTTTCTTTACTCATTTAAAATTATATAAATAACAAAGGTAAAATCTCCATAAGAAAAAGTAAACGTTGAGTTCTCTCTTTCAAAACGTATTTGCGCATACAAGGAGCCATCTTTTCATCATAATTCTATATAGACCAATTGTTATGAAGTATATATTTTGGATTTCAAATGTATTATATAACAAAATAAACAATATTACATAACAAAAATAGAGGAAGAGATCGATTGCATAGTGCGGGCGATAATCGGATTTTATCTGCTGCAAGACAAGCATTTGGTATAGGTACTACAACATTGCTGAAACAAAATTTTGAAAGAAGGATCTTAGCCTCGATGAAGTCGTGGCGTACGAACTCTCAGATAATTATCATAAATATTTCAAATTGGGGGCTAGAAGAGAGTCAGGCGTCGTGTGTCCACTTTATCGCTCCAGCGTAAACAGGTTCCCAGCACACTCCGGTATAGAATGTGTAAAATGTCAGACCCAAATCGGTTTACAAATTCTTTGTCAACGAAATTTGATTATTTACAATCAAATTAGATCATTTATAAATTTATTAACAGATAAAGTTGTCTCGCAATGCGAAGAATATCACGTTATTACACGCACGACGATATATCGTCGTTGGCACTTCTGGCAAGTGTAGCAGACGACGATATATCGTCGTCCGGCACAAAAAGGGTTAAAACGCGATATCGCATCTCATTTCTATGTTTCATGGTAAGATGTAATATGATTTGCGAAGTGTTATGTATTCCTCGTCTACACTTCAAATGAATGTAAATGCGACACTTCCTTGCAAGGAAATAATGTTTGCGGATGTCTACGTATCGAAGCAATAGAGTTCAAATGCTTCTTAAAACGAGATATTGCATCTCATACCTATGTTTCATGATAAGATATAATATTCAGTGCGAAGTGTTATGCATTCCTCGTCTACGATTCAAATGAATGTAAATGCGACACTTCCTTGCAAGGAAATAGCGTTTGCAGATGTCTACGTATCGCAGCAATAGATTTCTAATGCTTCTTAAAGCGCGATATCGCATCTCATTTCTATGCTTCATGGTAAGATGTAATATTCATTGCGAAGTGTTATGCATTCCACGTCTACGATTCAGATGAAAGTAAATGCGACACTTCCTTGCAAGGAAATACCGATTGCAGATTTCTACGTATCGTAGCAGTAGAGTTCTAATGCTTCTTAAAACGCGATATCGCATCTCATTTCTATGTTTCATGGTAAGATATAATATGATTTGCGAAGTGTTATGTATTCCTCGTATACACATCAAATGAATGTAAATGCGACACTTCCTTGCAAGGAAATAGCGTTTGCAGATGTCTACGTATCGTAGCAATAGAGTTCTTATGATTCTTAAAACGCGATATCGCATCTCATTTCTATGTTTCATGGTAAGATATAATATGATTTGCGAAGTGTTATGTATTCCTCGTCTACACTTCAAATGAATGTGAATGCGACACTTTCTCGCTAGGAAATAGCGTTTGCAGATGTCTACGTATCGTAGCAATAGATTTCTAATGCTTCTTAGAAAGCGATATCGCATCTCATTTCTATGTATCATGGTAAGATATAATATGATTTGCGAAGTGTCATGTATTCCTCGTCTACACTTCAAATGAATTTAAATGCGACACTTCCTTGCTAGGAAATAGCGTCTGCAGATGTCTAGGTATCGTAGCAATAGAGTTTTAATGCTTCTTAAAACGCGATATCGCATCTCATTTCTATGTTTCATGGTAAGATATAATATGATTTGCGAAGTGTTATGTATTCCTCGCCTACACATCAAATGAATGTAAATGCGACACTTCTTTGCTAGGAAATAGCGTTTGCAAATATCTACCTATCGTAGCAATAGTGTTCTAATGCTCCTTAAAACGCGATATCGCATCTCATTTCTATGTTTCATGGTAAGATATAATATGATTTGCGAAGTGTTATGCATTCCTCATCTACGATTCAAATGAATGTAAATGTGACACTTCCTTGCTAGGAAATAGCGATTGCAGATGCCTACGTATCGTAGCAATAGAGTTCATATGATTCTTAAAACGCGATATCGCATCTCATTTCTATGTTTCATGGTAAGATATAACATGATTTGCGAAGTGTTATGTATTCCTCGTCTACACTTCAAATGAATATAAATGCGACACTTCTTTGCTAGGAAATAGCGTTCGCAAATATCTACATATCGTAGCAATAGTGTTCTAATGCTTCTTAAAACGCGATATCGCATCTCATTTCTATGTTTCATCGTAAGATATAATATGAATTGCGAAGTATCATGTATTCCTCGTCTACACTTCAAATGAATGTAAATGCGACACTTCTTGCTAGGAAATATCGATTGCAGATGTCTACGTATCGAAGCAATAGAGGTCAAATGCTTCTTAAAACGAGATATTGCATCTCATATCTATGTTTCATGATAAGATATAATATTCATTGCGAAGTGTTATGTATTCCTCGTCTACGATTCAAATGAATGTAAATGCGACACTTCCTTGCTAGGAAATAGCGTATGCAGATGTCTACGTATCGTAGCAATAGAGTTCTAATGCTACTTAAAACGCGATATCGCATCTCATTTCTATGTTTCATGGTAAGATATTATATGATTTGCGAAGTGTCATGTATTCCTCGTCTACACTTCAAATAAATGTAAATGCGACACTTCCTTGCAAGGAAATAGCGTTTGCAGATGTCTACGTATCGTTGCAATAGAGTTCATATGATTCTTAAAACGCGATATCACATCTCATTTCTATGTTTAATGGTAAGATATAATATGATTTGCGAATTGTTATGTATTCCTCGTCTACACTTCAAATGAATGTGAATGCGATACGTCCTCGCTAGGAAATAGCGTTTGCAGAATTCTACGTATCGTTAGCAATAGCTTTCTAATGCTTCTTAAGACGCGATATCGCATCTCATTTCTATGTTTCATGGTAAGATATAATATGAATTGCGAAGTATCATGTATTTCTCGTCTACACTTCAAATGAATGTCAATGCGACACTTCCTTGCTAGGAAATAGCGATTGCAGATGTCTACGTATCGTAGCAATAGAGTTCATATGATTCTTAAAACGGGATATCGTATCTCATTTCTATGTTTCATGGTAAGATATAACATGATTTGCGAAGTGTTATGTATTCCTCGTCTACACTTCAAATGAATGTAAATGCGACACTTCCTTGCAAGGAAATAGCGTTTGCAGATGTCTACGTATCGTAGCAATAGAGTTCTTATGATTCTTAAAACGCTATATCGCATCTCATTCCTATCTTTCATGGTAAGATATAATATGATTTGCGTAGTGTTATGTATTCCTCGTCTACACTTCAAATGAATGTAAATGCGACACTTCTTTGCAAGGAAATAGCGTTTGCAGATGTCTACGTATCGTAGCAATAGAGTTATTATGATTCTTAAAACGCGATATCGCATCTCATTTCTATGTTTCATGGTAAGATATAATATGATTTGCGAAGTGTTATGTATTCCTCGTCTACACATCAAATGAATGTAAATGCGACACTTCCTTGCAAGGAAATAGCGTTTGCAGATGTCTACGTATCGTAGCAATAGAGTTCTTATGATTCTTAAAACGCGATATCGCATCTCATTTCTATGTTTCATGGTAAGATATAATATGATTTGCTATGTGTTATGTATTCCTCGCCTACACTTCAAATGAATGTAAATGCGACACTTCTTTGCTAGGAAATAGCGTTTGCAAATGTCTACCTATCGTAGCAATAGTGTTCTAATGCTTCTTAAAACGCGATATCGCATCTCATTTCTATGTTTCATGGTAAGATATAATATGATTTGCGAAGTGTTATGTATTCCTCGTCTACACATCAAATGAATGTAAGTGCGACACTTTCTTGCAAGGAAATAGCGTTTGCAGATGTCTACGTATCGAAGCAATAGAGTTCAAATGCTTCTTAAAACGAGATATTGCATCTCATATCTATGTTTCATGATAAGATATAATATTCATTGCGAAGTGTTATGTATTCCTCGTCTACGATTCAAATGAATGTAAATGCGACACTTCCTTCCAAGGAAATAGCGTTTGCAGATGTCTGCGTATCGCAGCAATAGAGTTCTAATGCTTCTTAAAACGCGATATCGCATCTCATTTCTATGTTTCATGGTAAGATATAATATGATTTGCGAAGTGTTATGTATTCCTCGTCTACACTTCAAATGAATGTAAATGCGACACTTCCTTGCAAGGAAATAGCGTTTGCAGATGTCTACGTATCGAAGCAATAGAGTTCAAATGCTTCTTAAAACGAGATATTGCATCTCATATCTATGTTTCATGATAAGATATAATATTCATTGCGAAATGTTATGTATTCCTCGTCTACGATTCAAATGAGTGTAAATGCGACACTTCCTTGCAAGGAAATAGCGTTTGCAGATGTCTACGTATCGTAGCAATAGAGTTCTAATGCTTCTTAAAACGCGATATCGCATCTGATTTCTATGTTTCATGGTAAGATATAATATGATTTGCGAAGTGTTATGTATTCCTCGTCTACACTTCAAATGAATGTAAATGCGACACTTCCTTGCAAGGAAATAGCGTTTGCAGATGTCTACGTTTCGAAGCAATAGAGTTCAAATGCTTCTTAAAACGAGATATTGCATCTCATATCTTTGTTTCATGATAAGATATAATATTCATTGCGAAGTGTTATGCATTCCTCGTCTACGATTCAAATGAATGTAAATGCGACACATCCTTGCAAGGAAATAGCGTTTGCAGATGTCTACGTATCATAGCAATAGAGATCTAATGCTTCTTAAAACGCGATATCGCATCTCATTTCTATGTTTCATGGTAAGATATAATATGATTTGCGAAGTGTTATGTATTCCTCGTCTACACTTCAAATGAATATGAATGCGAGACTTCCTCGCTAGGAAATAGCGTTTGCAGATGTCTACGTATCGTAGCAATAGAGTTCTAATGCTTCTTAAAACGCGATATCGCATCTCACTTCTATGTTTCATGGTAAGATATAATATGATTTGCGAAGTGTTATGTATTCCTCGTCTACACTTCAAATGAATGTAAATGCGACACTTCCTTGCAAGGAAATAGCGTTTGCAGATGTCTACGTATCGTTGCAATAGAGTTCTTATGATTCTTAAAACGCGATATCGCATCTCATTTCTATGTTTAATGGTAAGATATAATATGATTTGCGAAGTGTTATGTATTCCTCGTCTACACTTCAAATGAATGTGAATGCGACACTTCCTCGCTAGGAAATAGCGCTTGCAGATGTCTACGTATCGTAGCAATAGAGTTCTAATGCTTCTTAAAACGCGATATCGCATCTCATTTCTATGTTTCATGGTAAGATATAATATGATTTGCTATGTGTTATGTATTCCTCGCCTACACTTCAATGGATGTAAATGCGACACTTCTTTGCTAGGAAATAGCGTTTGCAAATGTCTACGTATCGAAGCAATAGAGTTCAAATGCTTCTTAAAACGAGATATTGCATCTCATATCTATGTTTCATGATAAGATATAATATTCATTGCGAAGTGTTATGCATTCCTCGTCTACGATTCAAATGAATGTAAATGCGACACATCCTTGCAAGGAAATAGCGTTTTGCAGATGTCTACGTATCATAGCAATAGAGATCTAATGCTTCTTAAAACGCGATATCGCATCTCATTTCTATGTTTCATGGTAAGATATAATATGATTTGCGAAGTGTTATGTATTCCTCGTCTACACTTCAAATGAATGTGAATGCGAGACTTCCCTCGCTAGGAATAGCGTTTGCAGATGTCTACGTATCGTAGCAATAGAGTTCTAATGCTTCTTAAAACGCGATATCGCATCTCACTTCTATGTTTCATGGTAAGATATAATATGATTTGCGAAGTGTTATGTATTCCTCGTCTACACTTCAAATGATGTAAATGCGACACTTCCTTGCAAGGAAATAGCGGTTTGCAGATGTCTACGTATCGTTGCAATAGAGTTCTTATGATTCTTAAAACGCGATATCGCATCTCATTTCTATGTTTAATGGTAAGATATAATATGATTTGCGAAGTGTTATGTATTCCTCGTCTACACTCAAATGAATGTGAATGCGACACTTCCTCGCTAGGAATAGCGCTTGCAGATGTCTACGTATCGTAGCAATAGAGTTCTAATGCTTCTTTAAAACGCGATATCGCATCTCATTTCTATGTTTCATGGTAAGATATAATATGATTTGCTATGTGTCATGTATTCCTCGCCTACACTTCAAATGGATGTAAATGCGACACTTCTTTGCTAGGAAAATAGCGTTTGCAAATGTCTACCTATCGTAGCAATTAATGATCTAATGCTTCTTAAAACGCGATTATCGCATCTCATTTCTATGTTTCATGGTAATATATAATATGATTTGCGAAGTATCATGTATTCCTCGTCTACACTTCAAATGAATGCAAATGCGACACTTCCTTGCAAGGAAATAACGTTTGCAGATGTCTACGTATCGTAGCAATAGAGTTTATTATGATTCTTAAAACGCGATATCGCATCTCATTTCTATGTTTCATGGTAAGATATAATATGATTTGCGGAGTGTTATGTATTTCTCGTCTACACTTCAAATGAATGTAAATGCGACACTTCCTTGCAAGGAAATAGCGTTTGCAGATGTCTACGTATCGTAGCAATAGGGTTCTTATGATTCTTAAAACGCGATATCGCATCTCATTTCTATGTTTCTTGGTAAGATATAATATGATTTGCGAAGTGTTATGTATTCCTCGTCTACACTTCAAATGAATGTAAATGCGTCACTTCCTTGCAAGGAAATAGCGTTTGCAGATGTCTATGTATCGTAGCAATAGAGTTCTAATGCTTCTTAAAACGCGATATCGCATCTCATTTCTATGTTTCATGTTAAGATATAATATGATCTGCGAAGTGTTATGTATTCCTCGTCTACACATCAAATGAATGTAAATGCGACACTTCCTTGCAAGGAAATAGCGTTTGCAAATGTCTACCTATCGTAGCAGTAGTGTTCTATTGCTTCTTAGAACGCGATATCGCATCTCATTTCTATGTTCCATGGTAAGATATAATATGATTTGCGAAGTGTTATGTATTCCTCGTCTACACTTCAAATGAATGTAAATGCGACACTTCCTTGCAAGGAAATAGCGTTTGCAGATGTCTGCGTATCGTAGCAATAGAGTTCTAATGCTTCTTAAAACGCGATATCGCATCTCATTTCTATGTTTCATGGTAAGATATAATATGATTTGCGAAGTGTTATGTATACCTCGTCTACACTTCAAATGAATGTGAATGCGACACTTCCTCGCTAGGAAATAGCATTTGCAGATGTCTGCGTATCGAAGGAATAGAGTTCAAATGCTTTTTAAAACGCGATATCGCATCTCATTTCTATGTTTCATGGTAAGATATAATATGATTTGCTATGTGTTATGTATTCCTCGTCTACACTTCAAATGAATGTAAATGCGACACTTCTTTGCTAGGAAATAGCGTTTGCAAATGTCTGCGTATCGAAGGAATAGAGTTCAAATGCTTTTTAAAACGCGATATCGCATCTCATTTCTATGTTCCATGGTAAGATATAATATGATTTGCGAAGTGTTATGTATTCCTCGTCTACACATCAAATGAATGTAAGTGCGACACTTTCTTGCAAGGAAATAGCGTTTGCAGATGTCTACGTATCGAAGCAATAGAGTTCAAATGCTTCTTAAAACGAGATATTGCATCTCATATCTATGTTTCATGATAACATATAATATTCATTGCGAAGTGTTATGTATTCCTCGTCTACGATTCAAATGAATGTAAATGCGACACTTCCTTGCAAGGAAATAGCGTTTGCAGGTGTCTACGTATCGTTGCAATAGAGTTCTTATGATTCTTAAAACGCTATATCGTATCTCATTTCTATGTTTCATGGTAAGATATAATATGATTTGCGGAGTGTTATGTATTTCTCGTCTACACTTCAAATGACTGTAAATGCGACACTTCCTTGCAAGGAAATAGCGTTTGCAGATGTCTACGTATCGTAGCAATGGAGTTCTTATGATTCTTAAAACGCGATATCGCATCTCAATTCTATGTTTCATGGTAAGATATAGTATGATTTGCGGAGTGTTATGTATACCTCGTCTACACTTCAAATGAATGTAAATGCGACACTTCCTTGCTAGGAAATAGCGTCTGCAGATGTCTACGTATCGTAGCAATAGAGTTCTTATGATTCTTAAAACGCGATATCCCATCACATTTCTATGTTTCATGGTAAGATATAATATGATTTGCGGAGTGTTATGTATTCCTCGTCTACACTTCAAATGAATGCAAATGCGACACTTCCTTGCAAGGAAATAGCGTTTGCAAATGTCTACCTATCGTAGCAGTAGTGTTCTATTGCTTCTTAGAACGCGATATCGAATCTCATTTCTATGTTCCATAGTAAGATATAATATGATTTGCGGAGTGTTATGTATTCCTCGTCTACACTTCAAATGAATGTAAATGCGACACTACCTTGCAAGGAAATAGCGTTTGCAGATGTCTACGTATCGTAGCAATAGAGTTCTTATAATTCTTAAAACGCGATATCGCATCTCATTTCTATGTTTCATGGTAAGATATAATATGATTTGCGTAGTGTTATGTATTCCTCGTCTACACTTCAAATGAATGTAAATGCGACACTTCTTTGCAAGGAAATAACGTTTGCAGATGTCTACGTATCGTAGCAATAGAGTTATTATGATTCTTAAAACGCGATATCGCATCTCATTTCTATGTTTCATGGTAAGATATAATATGATTTGCGGAGTGTTATGTATTTCTCGTCTACACTTCAAATGAATGTAAATGCGACACTTCCTTGCAAGGAAATAGCGTTTGCAGATGTCTACGTATCGTAGCAATAGGGTTCTTATGATTCTTAAAACGCGATATCGCATCTCATTTCTATGTTTCTTGGTAAGATATAATATGATTTGCGAAGTGTTATGTATTCCTCGTCTACACTTCAAATGAATGTAAATGCGTCACTTCCTTGCAAGGAAATAGCGTTTGCAGATGTCTATGTATCGTAGCAATAGAGTTCTAATGCTTCTTAAAACGCGATATCGCATCTCATTTCTATGTTTCATGGTAAGATATAATATGATTTGCGAAGTATCATGTATTCCTCGTCTACACTTCAAATGAATGTAAATGCGACACTTCTTTGCAAGGAAATAGCGTTTGCAGATGTCTACGTATCGTAGCAATAGAGTTCTTATGTTTCTTAAAACGCGATATCGCATCTCATTTCTATGTTTCATGGTAAGATATTATATGATATGCGAAGTGTCATGTATTCCTCGTCTACACTTCAGATGAATGTAAATGCGACACTTCTTTGCAAGGAAATAGCGTTTGCAGATGTCTACGTTTCGTTGCAATAGAGTTCTTATGATTCTTAAAACGCGATATGGCATCTCATTTCTATGTTTAATGGTAAGATATAATATGATTTGCGAAGAGTTATTTATTCCTCGTCTACACTTCAAATGAATGTGAATGCGACACTTCCTCGCTAGGAAATAGCGTTTGCAGATGTCTACGTATCGTAGCAATAGAGTTCTAATGCTTCCTAAAACGCGATATCGCATCTCATTTCTATGTTTCATGGTAAGATATAATATGATTTGCCATGTGTTATGTATTCCTCGCCTACACTTCAAATGAATGTAAATGCGACACTTCTTTGCTAGGAAATAGCGTTTGCAAATGTCTACCTATCGTAGCAATAGTGTTCTAATGCTTCTTAAAACGCGATATCGCATCTCATTTCTATGTTTCATGGTAAGATATAATATGATTTGCTATGTGTTATGTATTCCTCGTCTACACTTCAAATGAATGTAAGTGCGACACTTCTTTTGCTAGGAAATAGCGTTTGCAAATGTCTACCTATCGTAGCAATAGTGTTCTAATGCTTCTTAAAACGCGATATCGCATCTCATTTCTATGTTTCATGGTAAGATATAATATGATTTGCGAAGTATCATGTATTCCTCGTCTACACTTCAAATGAATGCAAATGCGACACTTCCTTTCAAGGAAATAGCGTTTGCAAATGTCTACCTATCGTAGCAGTAGTGTTCTAATACTTCTTAAAACGAGATATTGCATCTCATATCTATATTTCATGATAAGATATAATATTCATTGCGAAGTGTTATGCATTCCTCGTCTACGATTCAAATGAATGTAAATGCGTCACTTCCTTGCAAGGAAATAGCGTTTGCAGATGTCTACGTATCGTAGCAATAGAGTTCTAATGCTTCTTAAAACGCGATATCGCATCTCATTTCTATGTTTCATGGTAAGATATAATATGATTTGCGAAATGTTATGTATTCCTCGTCTACACATCAAATGAATGTAAATGCGACACTTCCTTGCAAGGAAATAGCGTTTGCAGATGTCTACGTATCGTAGCAATAGAGTTCTTATGATTCTTAAAACGCGATATCGCATCTCATTTCTATGTTTCATGGTAAGATATTATATGATTTGCGAAGTGTCATGTATTCCTCGCCTATACTTCAAATGAATGTAAATGCGACACTTCTTTGCTAGGAAATAGCGTTTGCAAATGTCTACCTATCGTAGCAGTAGTGTTCTATTGCTTCTTAGAACGCGATATCGCATCTCATTTCTATGTTCCATGGTAAGATATAATATGATTTGCGAAGAGTTATGTATTCCTCGTCTACACTTCAAATGAATGTAAATGCGACACTTCCTTGCAAGGAAATAGCGTTTGCAGATGTCTACGTATCGAAGCAATAGAGTTCAAATGCTTCTTAAAACGAGATATTGCATCTCATATCTATGTTTCATGATAAGATATAATATTCATTGCGAAGTGTTATGCATTCCTCGTCTACGATTCAAATGAATGTAAATGCGACACTTCCTTGCAAGGAAATAGCGTTTGCAGATGTCTACGTATCGTAGCAATAGAGATCTAATGCTTCTTAAAACGCGATATCGCATCTCATTTCTATGTTTCATGGTAAGATATAATGTGATTTGCGAAGTGTTATGTATTCCTCGTCTACACTTCAAATGAATGTGAATGCGACACTTCCTCGCTAGGAAATAGCGCTTGCAGATGTCTACGTATCGTTGCAATGGATTTCTGATGCTTCTTAAAACGCGATATCGCATCACATTTTTATGTTTCATGGTAAGATATAATATGATTTGCGAAGTGTTATGTATTCCTCGTCTACACTTCAAATGAATGTAAATGCGACACTTCTTTGCTAGGAAATAGCGTTTGCAAATGTCTACCTATCGTAGCAATAGTGTTCTAATGCTTCTTAAAACGCGATATCGCATCTCATTTCTATGTTTCATGGTAAGATATAATATGATTTGCTATGTGTTATGTATTCCTCGCCTACACTTCAAATGAATGTAAATGCGACACTTCTTTGCTAGGAAATAGCGTTTGCAAATGTCTACCTATCGTAGCAATAGTGTTCTAATGCTTCTTAAAACGCGTTATCGCATCTCATTTCTATGTTTCATGGTAAGATATAATATGATTTGCTATGTGTTATGTATTCCTCGTCTACACTTCAAATGAATGTAAGAGCGACACTTCTTTTGCTAGGAAATAGCGTTTGCAAATGTCTACCTATCGTAGCAATAGTGTTCTAATGCTTCTTAAAACGCGATATCGCATCTCATTTCTATCTTTCATGGTAAGATATAATATGATTTGCGAAGTATCATGTATTCCTCGTCTACACTTCAAATGAATGCAAATGCGACACTTCCTTTCAAGGAAATAGCGTTTGCAAATGTC
This sequence comes from Xylocopa sonorina, assembly GCF_050948175.1. Taxonomy (NCBI): domain Eukaryota; kingdom Metazoa; phylum Arthropoda; class Insecta; order Hymenoptera; family Apidae; genus Xylocopa; species Xylocopa sonorina. The sequence goes on from NW_027490583.1 coordinate 16,794, forward strand.
TACCTATCGTAGCAGTAGTGTTCTAATACTTCTTAAAACGAGATATTGCATCTCATATCTATGTTTCATGATAAGATATAATATTCATTGCGAAGTGTTATGCATTCCTCGTCTACGATTCAAATGAATGTAAATGCGTCACTTCCTTGCAAGGAAATAGCGTTTGCAGATGTCTACGTATCGTAGCAATAGAGTTCTAATGCTTCTTAAAACGCGATATCGCATCTCATTTCTATGTTTCATGGTAAGATATAATATGATTTGCGAAATGTTATGTATTCCTCGTCTACACATCAAATGAATGTAAATGCGACACTTCCTTGCAAGGAAATAGCGTTTGCAGATGTCTACGTATCGTAGCAATAGAGTTCTGATGATTCTTAAAACGCGATATCGCATCTCATTTCTATGTTTCATGGTAAGATATTATATGATTTGCGAAGTGTCATGTATTCCTCGTCTACACTTCAAATGAATGTGAATGCGACACTTCCTCGCTAGGAAATAGCGTTTGCAAATGTCTACCTATCGTAGCAGTAGAGTTCAAATGCTTCTTAAAACGAGATATTGCATCTCATATCTATGTTTCATGATAAGATATAATATTCATTGCGAAGTGTTAGGTATTCCTCGTCTACGATACAAATGAATGTAAATGCGACACTTCCTTGCAAGGAAATAGCGTTTGCAGATGTCTACGTATCGTAGCAATAGAGTTCTTATGATTCTTAAAACGCGATATCGCATCTCATTTCTTTGTTTCATGGTAAGATATAATATGATTTGCGAAGTGTTATGTATTCCTCGTCTACACTTCAAATGAATGTAAATGCGACACTTCTTTGCAAGGAAATAGCGTTTGCAGATGTCTACGTATCGTAGCAATAGAGTTCTTATGTTTCTTAAAACGCGATATCGCATCTCATTTCTATGTTTCATGGTAAGATATTATATGATATGCGAAGTGTCATGTATTCCTCGTCTACACTTCAGATGAATGTAAATGCGACACTTCTTTGCAAGGAAATAGCGTTTGCAGATGTCTACGTTTCGTTGCAATAGAGTTCTTATGATTCTTAAAACGCGATATGGCATCTCATTTCTATGTTTAATGGTAAGATATAATATGATTTGCGAAGAGTTATTTATTCCTCGTCTACACTTCAAATGAATGTGAATGCGACACTTCCTCGCTAGGAAATAGCGTTTGCAGATGTCTACGTATCGTAGCAATAGAGTTCTAATGCTTCCTAAAACGCGATATCGCATCTCATTTCTATGTTTCATGGTAAGATATAATATGATTTGCCATGTGTTATGTATTCCTCGCCTACACTTCAAATGAATGTAAATGCGACACTTCTTTGCTAGGAAATAGCGTTTGCAAATGTCTACCTATCGTAGCAATAGTGTTCTAATGCTTCTTAAAACGCGATATCGCATCTCATTTCTATGTTTCATGGTAAGATATAATATGATTTGCTATGTGTTATGTATTCCTCGTCTACACTTCAAATGAATGTAAGTGCGACACTTCTTTTGCTAGGAAATAGCGTTTGCAAATGTCTACCTATCGTAGCAATAGTGTTCTAATGCTTCTTAAAACGCGATATCGCATCTCATTTCTATGTTTCATGGTAAGATATAATATGATTTGCGAAGTATCATGTATTCCTCGTCTACACTTCAAATGAATGCAAATGCGACACTTCCTTTCAAGGAAATAGCGTTTGCAAATGTCTACCTATCGTAGCAGTAGTGTTCTAATACTTCTTAAAACGAGATATTGCATCTCATATCTATATTTCATGATAAGATATAATATTCATTGCGAAGTGTTATGCATTCCTCGTCTACGATTCAAATGAATGTAAATGCGTCACTTCCTTGCAAGGAAATAGCGTTTGCAGATGTCTACGTATCGTAGCAATAGAGTTCTAATGCTTCTTAAAACGCGATATCGCATCTCATTTCTATGTTTCATGGTAAGATATAATATGATTTGCGAAATGTTATGTATTCCTCGTCTACACATCAAATGAATGTAAATGCGACACTTCCTTGCAAGGAAATAGCGTTTGCAGATGTCTACGTATCGTAGCAATAGAGTTCTTATGATTCTTAAAACGCGATATCGCATCTCATTTCTATGTTTCATGGTAAGATATTATATGATTTGCGAAGTGTCATGTATTCCTCGCCTATACTTCAAATGAATGTAAATGCGACACTTCTTTGCTAGGAAATAGCGTTTGCAAATGTCTACCTATCGTAGCAGTAGTGTTCTATTGCTTCTTAGAACGCGATATCGCATCTCATTTCTATGTTCCATGGTAAGATATAATATGATTTGCGAAGAGTTATGTATTCCTCGTCTACACTTCAAATGAATGTAAATGCGACACTTCCTTGCAAGGAAATAGCGTTTGCAGATGTCTACGTATCGAAGCAATAGAGTTCAAATGCTTCTTAAAACGAGATATTGCATCTCATATCTATGTTTCATGATAAGATATAATATTCATTGCGAAGTGTTATGCATTCCTCGTCTACGATTCAAATGAATGTAAATGCGACACTTCCTTGCAAGGAAATAGCGTTTGCAGATGTCTACGTATCGTAGCAATAGAGATCTAATGCTTCTTAAAACGCGATATCGCATCTCATTTCTATGTTTCATGGTAAGATATAATGTGATTTGCGAAGTGTTATGTATTCCTCGTCTACACTTCAAATGAATGTGAATGCGACACTTCCTCGCTAGGAAATAGCGCTTGCAGATGTCTACGTATCGTTGCAATGGATTTCTGATGCTTCTTAAAACGCGATATCGCATCACATTTTTATGTTTCATGGTAAGATATAATATGATTTGCGAAGTGTTATGTATTCCTCGTCTACACTTCAAATGAATGTAAATGCGACACTTCCTTGCAAGGAAATAGCGTTTGCAGATGTCTACGTATCGAAGCAATAGAGTTCAAATGCTTCTTAAAACGAGATATTGCATCTCATATCTATGTTTCATGATAAGATATAATATTCATTGCGAAGTGTTATGCATTCCTCGTCTACGATTCAAATGAATGTAAATGCGACACTTCCTTGCAAGGAAATAGCGTTTGCAGATGTCTACGTATCGTAGCAATAGAGATCTAATGCTTCTTAAAACGCGATATCGCATCTCATTTCTATGTTTCATGGTAAGATATAATGTGATTTGCGAAGTGTTATGTATTCCTCGTCTACACTTCAAATGAATGTGAATGCGACACTTCCTCGCTAGGAAATAGCGCTTGCAGATGTCTACGTATCGTTGCAATGGATTTCTGATGCTTCTTAAAACGCGATATCGCATCACATTTTTATGTTTCATGGTAAGATATAATATGATTTGCGAAGTGTTATGTATTCCTCGTCTACACTTCAAATGAATGTAAATGCGACACTTCTTTGCAAGGAAATAGCGTTTGCAGATGTCTACGTATCGTAGCAATAGAGTTCTTATGTTTCTTAAAACGCGATATCGCATTTCATTTCTATGTTTCATGGTAAGATATTATATGATATGCGAAGTGTCATGTATTCCTCGTCTACACTTCAGATGAATGTAAATGGGACACTTCTTTGCAAGGAAATAGCGTTTGCAGATGTCTACGTATCGTTGCAATAGAGTTCTTATGATTCTTAAAACGCGATATCGCATCTCATTTCTATGTTTAATGGTAAGATATAATATGATTTGCGAAGAGTTATGTATTCCTCGTCTACACTTCAAATGAATGTGAATGCGACACTTCCTCGCTAGGAAATAGCGTTTGCAGATGTCTACGTATCGTAGCAATAGAGTTCTAATGCTCCTTGAAACGCGATATCGCATCTCATTTCTATGTTTCATGGTAAGATATAATATGATTTGCCATGTGTTATGTATTCCCCGCCTACACTTCAAATGAATGTAAATGCGACACTTCATTGCTAGGAAATAGCGTTTGCAAATGTCTACCTATCGTAGCAATAGTGTTCTAATGCTTCTTAAAACGCGATATCGCATCTCATTTCTATGTTTCATGGTAAGATATAATATGATTTGCGAAGTATCATGTATTCCTCGTCTACACTTCAAATGAATGCAAATGCGACACTTCCTTGCAAGGAAATAGCGTTTGCAAATGTCTACCTATCGTAGCAGTAGTGTTCTATTGCTTCTTAGAACGCGATATCGCATCTCATTTCTATGTTCCATGGTAAGATATAATATGATTTGCGAAGTGTTATGTATTCCTCGTCTACACTTCAAATGAATGTAAATGCGACACTTTCTTGCAAGGAAATAGCGTTTGCAGATGTCTACGTATCGTAGCAATAGAGTTCATTATGATTCTTAAAACGCGATATTGCATCTCATTTTTATGTTTCATGGTAAGATATAATATGATTTGTGAAGTGTTATGTATTCCTCGTCTACACTTCAAATGAATGTGAATGCGACACTTCCTCGCTAGGAAATAGCGTATGGAGATGTCTACATATCGTAGCAATAGAGTTCTAATGCTTCTTAAAACGCGAAATCGCATCTCATTTCTATGTTTCATGGTAAGATATATTATTCATTGCGAAGTGTTATGCATTCCTCGTCTACGATTCAAATGAAAGTAAATGCGACACTTCCTTGCAAGGAAATAGCGTTTGCAGATGTCTACGTATCGTAGCAATAGCTTTCTAATGCTCCTTAAAACGCGATATCGCATCTCATTTCTATGTTTCATGGTAAGATATAATATGATTTTCGAAGTGTCCTGTATTCCTCCTCTACACTTCAAATGAATGTAAATGCGACACTTCCTTGCAAGGAAATAGCGTTTGCAGATGTCTACGTATCGAAGCAATAGAGTTCAAATGCTTCTTAAAACGCGATATCGCATCTCATTTCTATGTTTCATAAGATATATTATTCATTGCGAAGTGTTATGCATTCCTCGTCTACGATTCAAATGAAAGTAAATGCGACACTTCCTTGCAAGGAAATAGCGTCTGCAAATGTCTACCTATCGTAGCAGTAGTGTTCTTATGATTCTTAAAACGCGATATCGCATCTCATTTCTATGTTTCATGGTAAGATATAATATGATTTGCGAAGTGTTATGTATTCCTCCTCTATACTTCAAATGAATGTGAATGCGACACTTCCTCGTTAGGAAATAGCGTCTGCAGATGTCTAGGTATCGTGGCAATAGAGTTCTAATGCCTCTTAAAACGCGATATCGCATCTCATTTCTATGTTTCATGGTAAGATATAATATGATTTGCGAAGTATCATGTATTCCTCGTCTACACTTCAAATGAATGTAAATGCGACACTTCCTTGCTAGGAAATAGCGTCTGCAGATGTCTAGGTATCGTAGCAATTGAGTTCTAATGCCTCTTAAAACGCGATATCGCATCTCATTTCTATGTTTCATGGTAAGATATAATATGATTTGCGAAGTTATCATGTATTCCTCGTCTACACTTCAAATGAATGTAAATGCGACACTTCCTTGCTAGGAAATAGCGATTGCAGATGTCTATGTATCGTAGCAATAGAGTTAATATGATTCTTAAAACGCGATATCGCATCTCATTTCTATGTTTCATGGTAAGATATAACATGATTTGCGAAGTGTTGTGTATTCCTCGTCTACACTTCAAATGAATGTGAATACGATACTTCCTCGCTAGGAAATAGCGTATGCAGATATCTACGTATCGTTAGCAATAGCTTTCTAATGCTTCTTAAAACGCGATATCGCATCTCATTTCTATGTTTCATGGTAAGATATAATATGATTTGCGAAGTGTCATGTATTCTTCGTCTACACTTCAAATGAATGTAAATGCGACACATCTTTGCTAGTAAATAGCGTTTGCAAATGTCTACATATCGTAGCAATAGTGTTCTAATGCTTCTTAAAACGCGATATCGCATCCCATTTCTATGTTTCATGGTAAGATATAATATGATTTGCGAAGTATCATGTATTCCTCGTCTACACTTCAAATGAATGTAAATGCAACACTTCCTTGCTAGGAAATAGCGATTGCAGATGTCTACGTATCGTAGCAATAGAGTTCATATGATTCTTAAAACGCGATATCGCATCTCATTTCTATGTTTCATGGTAAGATTTAACATGATTTGCGAAGTGTTATGTATTCCTCGTCTACACTTCAAATGAATGTGAATGCGATACTTCCACGCTAGGAAATAGCGTTTGAAGATGTCTACGTATCGGTAGCAATAGCTTTCTAATGCTTCTTAAAACGCGATATCGCATCTCATTTCTATGTTTCATGGTAAGATATAATATAATTTGCGAAGTGTCATGTATTTCTCGTCTACACTTCAAATGAATGTAAATGCGACACTTCTTTGCTTGGAAATAGCGTTTGCAAATGTCTACCTATCGTAGCAATAGTGTTCTAATGCTTCATAAAACGCGATATTGCATCTCATTTCTATGTTTCATGGTAAGATATAATATGATTTGCGAAGTGTTATGTATTCCTCGTCTACACTTCAAATGAATGTGAATGCGACACTTCCTTGCTAGGACATAGCGTCTGCAGATGTCTAGGTATCGTAGCAATAGAGTTCTAGTGCTTCTTAAAACTCGATATCGCATCTCATTTCTATGTTTCATGGTACGATGTAATATGATTTGCGAAGTGTTATGCATTCCTCGTCTACGATTCAAATGAATGTAAATGCGACACTCCCTTGCAAGGAAATAGCGTTTGCAAATGCCTACCTATCGTAGCAATAGTGTTCTAATGCTTCTTAAAACGCGATATCGCATCCCATTTCTATGTTTCATGGTAAGATATAATATGATTTGCGAAGTATCATGTATTCCTCGTCTACACTTCAAATGAATGTAAACGCAACACTTCCTAGCTAGGAAATAGCGATTGCAGATGTCTACGTATCGTAGCAATAGAGTTCATATGATTCTTAAAACGCGATATCGCATCTCATTTCTATGTTTCATGGTAAGATTTAACATGATTTGCGAAGTGTTATGTATTCCTCGTCTACACTTCAAATGAATGTGAATGTGATACTTCCTCGCTAGGATATAGCGTTTGCTGATGTCTACGTATCGTTAGCAATAGCTTTCTAATGCTTCTTAAAACGCGATATCGCATCTCATTTCTATGTTTCATGGTAAGATATAATATGATTTGCGAAGTGTCATGTATTCCTCGTCTACACTTCAAATGAATGTAAATGCGACACTTCCTTGCAAGGAAATAGCGTTTGCAGATGTCTACGTATCGTAGCAATAGAGTTCTAATGCTTCTTAAAACGCAATATCGCATCTCATTTCTATGTTTCATGGTAAGATATAATATGATTTGCGAAGTATCATGTATTCCTCGTCTACACTTCAAATGAATGTGAATGCGACAGTTCCTTGCTAGGACATAGCATCTGCAGATGTCTAGGTATCGTAGCAATAGAGTTCTAGTGCTTCTTAAAACTCGATATCGCATCTCATTTCTATGTTTCATGGTACGATGTAATATGATTTGCGAAGTGTTATGCATTCCTCGTCTACGATTCAAATGAATGTAAATGCGACACTTCCTTGCAAGGAAATAGCGTTTGCAGATGTCTACGTATCGTAGCAATAGAGTTCTTATGATTCTTAAAACGCGATATTGCATCTCATTTCTATGTTTCATGGTAAGATATAACATGATTTGCGAATTGTTATGTATTCCTCGTCTACACTTCAAATGAATGTGAATGCGACACTTCCTCGCTAGGAAATAGCGTTTGCAGATGTCTACGTATCGTAGCAATAGAGTTCTAATGCTTCTTAAAACGCGATATCGGATCTCATTTCTATGTTTCATGGTAAGATATAATATGATTTGCTAAGTGTTATGTATTCCTCGTCTACACTTCAAATAAATGTAAATGCGACTCTGCTTTGCTAGGAAATAGCGCTTGCAAATGTCTACATATCGTTAGCAATAACTTTCTAATGCTTCTTAAAACGCGATATCGCATCTCATTTCTAAGTTTCATGGTAAGATATAATATGATTTGCGGAGTGTTATGTATTCCTCGTCTACACTTCAAATGAATGTAAATGCGACACTTCTTTGCAAGGAAATAGCGTTTGCAGATGTCTACGTATCGAAGCAATAGAGTTCAAATGCTTCTTAAAACGAGATATTGCATTTCATATCTATGTTTCATAAGATATATTATTCATTGCGAAGTGTTATGCATTCCTCGTCTACGATTCAAATGAAAGTAAATGCGACACTTCCTTGCAAGGAAATAGCGTTTGCAGATGTCTACGTATCGTAGCAATAGCTTTCTAATGCCTCTTAAAACGCGATATCGCATCTCATTTCTATGTTTCATGGTAAGATATAATATGATTTGCGAAGTGTTATGTATTCCTCGTCTACACTTCAAATGAATGTGAATGCGATACTTCCTCGCTAGGAAATAGCGTTTGCTGATGTCTACGTATCGTTAGCAATAGCTTTCTAATGCTTCTTAAAACGCGATATCGCATCTCATTTCTATGTTTCATGGTAAGATATAATATGATTTGCGAAGTGTCATGTATTCCTCGTCTACACTTCAAATGAATGTAAATGCGACACTTCTTTGCTTGGAAATAGCGTTTGCAAATGTCTACCTATCGTAGCAATAGTGTTCTAATGCTTCATAAAACGCGATATTGCATCTCATTTCTATGTTTCATGGTAAGATATAATATGATTTGCAAAGTGTTATGTATTCCTCGTCTACACTTCAAATGAATGTGAATGCGACACTTCCTTGCTAGGACATAGCGTCTGCAGATGTCTAGGTATCGTAGCAATAGAGTTCTAGTGCTTCTTAAAACTCGATATCGCATCTCATTTCTATGTTTCATGGTACGATGTAATATGATTTGCGAAGTGTTATGCATTCCTCGTCTACGATTCAAATGAATGTAAATGCGACACTTCCTTGCAAGGAAATAGCGTTTGCAAATGCCTACCTATCGTAGCAATAGTGTTCTAATGCTTCTTAAAACGCGATATCGCATCTCATTTCTATGTTTCATGGTAAGATATAATATGATTTGCGAAGTGTTATGTATTCCTCGACTACACTTCAAATGAATGTAAATGCGACACTTCTTTGCTTGGAAATAGCGTTTGCAAATGTCTACCTATCGTAGCAATAGTGTTCTAATGCGTCTTAAAACGCGATATCGCATCCCATTTCTATGTTTCATGGTAAGATATAATATGATTTGCGAAGTGTCATGTATTCCTCGTCTACACTTCAAATGGATGTAAATGCGACACTTCCTTGCAAGGAAATAGCGTTTGCAGATGTCTACGTATCGTAGCAATAGAGTTCTAATGCTTCTTAAAACGCGATATCGCATCTCATTTCTATGTTTCATGGTGAGATATAATATGGTTTGTGAAGTATCATGTATTCCTCGTCTACACTTCAAATAGATGCGAATGCGATACTTCCTCGCTAGGATATAACGTTTGCATATGTCTACGTATCGTTAGCAATAGCTTTCTAATGCTTCTTAAAACGCGATATCGCATCTCATTTCTATGTTTCATGGTAAGATATAATATGATTTGCGAAGTATCATGTATTCCTCGTCTACACTTCAAATGAATGTAAATGCGACACTTCCTTGCAAGGAAATAGTGTTTGCAGATGTCTACGTATCGTAGCAATAGAGTTCTTATGATACTTAAAACGCGATATTGCATCTCATTTCTATGTTTCATGGTAAGATATAATATGATTTGCGAAGTATCATGTATTCCTCGTCTACACTTCAAATGAATGTAAATGCGACACTTCGTTGCTAGGAAATAGCGTTTGCAAATGTCTACCTATCGTAGCAATAGTGTTCTAATGCTTCTTAAAACGCGATATCGCATCTCATTTCTATGTTTCATGGTAAGATATAATATGATTTGCGAAGTATCATGTATTCCTCGTCTACACTTCAAATGAATGTAAATGCGACACTTCCTTGCAAGGAAATAGCGTCTGCAGATGTCTAGGTATCGTAGCAATAGAGTTCTGACGCCTCTTAAAACGCGATATCGCATCTCATTTCTATGTTTCATGGTAAGATATAATATGATTTGCGAAGTGTTATGTATTCCTCGCCTACACTTCAAATGAATGTAAATGCGACAGTTTCTTTGCTTGGAAATAGCGTTTGCAAATGTCTACCTATCGTAGCAATAGTGTTCTAATGCTTCTTAAAACGCGATATCGCATCTCATTTCTATGTTTCATGGTAAGATATAATATGATTTGCGAAGTATCATGTATTCCTCGTCTACACTTCAAATAGATGTGAATGCGACACTTCCTTGCAAGGAAATAGCGTCTGCAGATGTCTAGGTATCGTAGCAATAGAGTTCTAATGCCTCTTAAAACGCGATATCGCATCTCATTTCTATGTTTCATGGTAACATATAACATGATTTGCGAATTGCTATGTATTCCTCGTCTATACTTCAAATGAATGTGAATGCGACACTTCCTCGCTAGGAAATAGCGTTTGCAGATGTCTACGTTTTGTAGCAATAGCTTTCCAATGCCTCTTAAAACGCTATATCGCATCTCACTTCTATGTTTCATGGTAAGATATAATATGATTTGCGAAGTGTTATGTATTCCCCGTCTACACTTCAAATGAATGTAAATGCGACACTTCTTTGCTAGGAAATAGCGTTTGCAAATGTCTACCTATCGTAGCAATAGCGTTCTAATGCTTCTTAAAACGCGATATCGCATCTCATCTCTATGTTTCATGATAAGATATAATATGATTTGCGAAGTATCATGTATTCCTCGTCTACACTTCAAATGAATGTAAATGCGACACTTCCTTGCTAGGAAATAGCGATTGCAGATGTCTACGTATCGTTGCAATAGAGTTCTTATGATTCTTAAAACGCTATATCGCATCTCATTTCTATGTTTCATGGTAAGATATAATATGATTTGCGGAGTGTTATGTATTCCTCGTCTACACTTCAAATGAATGTAAATGCGACACTTCCTTGCAAGGAAATAGCGTTTGCAGATGTCTACGTATCGTAGCAATAGAGATCTTATGATCCTTAAAACGCGATATCGCATCACATTTCTATGTTTCATGGTAAGATATAATATGATTTGCGAAGTGTTATGTATTCCTCGTCTACACTTCAAACGAATGTAAATGCGACACTTCTTTGCAAGGAAATAGCGTTTGCAGATGTCTACGTATCGTAGCAATAGAGTTCTTATGATTCTTAAAACGCGATATCGCATCTCATCTCTATGTTTCATGATAAGATATAATATGATTTGCGAAGTATCATGTATTCCTCGTCTACACTTCAAATGAATGTAAATGCGACACTTCCTTGCTAGGAAATAGCGATTGCAGATGTCTACGTATCGTTGCAATAGAGGTCTTATGATTCTTAAAACGCTATATCGCATCTCATTTCTATGTTTCATGGTAAGATGTAATATGATTTGCGAAGTGTTATGCATTCCTCGTCTACGATTCAAATGAATGAGAATGCGACACTTCCTTGCAAGGAAATAGCGTTTGCAGATGTCTACGTATCGTAACAATAGAGCTCTTATAATTCTTAAAACGCGATATCGCATCTCATTTCTATGTTTCATGGTAAGATATAACATGATTTGCGAAGTGTTATGTATTCCTCGTCTACACTTCAAATGAATGTGAATGCGACACTTCTTTGCTTGGAAATAGCGTTTGCAAATGTCTACGTATCGTTAGCAATAGCTTTCTAATGCTTCTTAAAACGCGATATCGCATCTCATTTCTATGTTTCATGGTAAGATATAATATGATTTTCGAAGTGTCCTGTATTCCTCGTCTACACTTCAAATGAATGTAAATGCGACTCTTCCTTGCAAGGAAATAGCGTTTGCAGATGTCTACGTATCGAAGCAATAGAGTTCAAATGCTACTTAAAACGCGATATCGCATCTCATTTCTATGTTTCATGGTAAGATGTAATATGATTTGCGATGTGTTATGCATTCCTCGTCTACACTTCAAATGAATGTGAATGCGATACTTCCTCGCTAGGAAATAGCTTTTGCAGATGTCTACGTCTCGTTAGCAATAGCTTTCTAATGCTTCTTAAAACGCGATATCGCATCTCATTTCTATGTTTCATGGTAAGATATAATATGATTTTCGAAGTGTCCTGTATTCCTCGTCTACCCTTCAAATGAATGTAAATGCGACTCTTCCTTGCAAGGAAATAGCGTTTGCAGATGTCTACGTATCGAAGCAATAGAGTTCAAATGCTACTTAAAACGCGATATCGCACCTCATTTCTATGTTTCATGGTAAGATGTAATATGATTTGCGAAGTGTTATGCATTCCTCCTCTACGATTCAAATGGATGTAAATGCGACACTTCCTTGCAAGGAAATGGCGTTTGCAGATGTTTACGTATCGAAGCAATGGAGTTCAAATGCTTCTTAAAACGAGATATTGCATCTCATATCTATGTTTCATGATAAGATATAATATTCATTGCGAAGTGTTATGCATTCCTCGTCTACGATTGAAATGAATGTAAATGCGACACTTCCTTGCAAGGAAATAGCGTTTGCAGATGTCTACGCATCGTAGCAATAGAGTTCTTATGATTCTTAAAACGCGATATCGCATCACATTTCTACGTTTCATGGTAAGATATAATATGATTTTTGGAGTGTTATGTATTCTTCGTCTACACTTCAAATGAATGTGAATGCGACACTTCCTCGCTAGGAAATAGCGTTTGCAGATGTCTACGTATCGTAGCAGTAGAGTTCTAACGCTTCTTAAAACGCGATATCGCATCTCAGTTCTATGTTTCATGGTAAGATATAATATGATTTGCGAAGTGTTATGTACTCCTCGTCTACACATCAAATGAATGTAAATGCGACACTATCTTGCAAGGAAATAGCGTTTGCAGATGTCTACGTATTGTAGCAATGGATTTCTGATGCTTCTTAAAACGCGATATCGCATCTCATTTCTATGTTTCATGGTAAGATATAATATGATTTGCGAAATGTTATGTATTCCTCGTCTACACTTCAAATGAATGTAAATGCGACACTTCTTTGCAAGGAAATAGCGCTTGCAGATGTCTACGTATCGAAGCAATAGAGTTCAAATGCTTCTTAAAACGAGATATTGCATCTCATATCTATGTTTCATAAGATATATTATTCATTGCGAAGTGTTATGCATTCCTCGTCTACGATTCAAATGAAAGTAAATGCGACACTTCCTTGCAAGGAAATAGCGTTTGCAGATGTCTACGTATCGTAGCAATAGCTTTCTAATGCCTCTTAAAACGCGATATCGCATCTCATTTCTATGTTTCATGGTAAGATATAATATGATTTGCGAAGTGTTATGTATTCCCCGTCTACACTTCAAACGAATGTAAATGCGACACTTCTTTGCAAGGAAATAGCGTTTGCAGATGTCTACGTATCGTAGCAATAGAGTTCTTATGATTCTTAAAACGCGATATCGCATCTCATTTCTATGTTTCATGGTAAGATATAACATGATTTGCGAATTGCTATGTATTCCTCGTCTATACTTCAAATGAATGTGAATGCGACACTTCCTCGCTAGGAAATAGCGTTTGCAGATGTCTACGTATCGTAGCAATAGTGTTCTAATGCTTCTTAAAACGCGATATCGCATCTCATTTCTATGTTTCATGGTAAGATATAATATGATTTGCGAAGTATCATGTATTCCTCGTCTACACTTCAAATGAATGTAAATGCGACACTTCCTTGCTAGGAAATAGCGATTGCAGATGTCTACGTATCGTTGCAATAGAGTTCTTATGATTCTTAAAACGCTATATCGCATCTCATTTCTATGTTCCATGGTAAGATATAATATGATTTGCGGAGTGTTATGTATTCCTCGTCTACACTTAAAATGAATGTAAATGCGACACTTCCTTGCAAGGAAATAGCGTTTGCAGATGTCTACGTATCGTAGCAATAGAGATCTTATGATCCTTAAAACGCGATATCGCATCTCATTTCTATGTTTCATGGTAAGATATAATATGATTTGCGAAGTGTTATGTATTCCTCGTCTACACTTCAAATGAATGTAAATGCGACACTTCCTTGCTAGGAAATAGCGATTGCAGATGTCTACGTATCGTAGCAATAGAGTTCATATGATTCTTAAAACGCGATATCGCATCTCGTTTCTATGTTTCATGGTAAGATATAACATGATTTGCGTAGTGTTATGCATTCCTCGTCTACACTTCAAATGAATGTGATTGCGATACTTCCTCGCTAGGAAATAGCGTTTGCAGATGTCTACGTATCGTAGCAATAGCTTTCTAATGCTTCTTAAAACGCGATATCGCCTCTCATTTCTATGTTTCATGGTAAGATATAATATGATTTGCGAAGTGTTATGTATTCCTCGTCTACACTTCAAATGAATGTAAATGCGACACTTCCTTGCTAGGAAATAGCGTCTGCTGATGTCTAGGTACCGTAGCAATAGAGATCTAATGCTTCTTAAAACGCGATATCGCATCTCATTTCTATGTTTCATGGTAAGATATAATATGATTTGCTAAGTGTTATGTATTCCTCGTCTACACTTCAAATAAATGTAAATGCGACACTGCTTTGCTAGGAAATAGCGCTTGCAAATGTCTACATATCGTTAGCAATAACTTTCTAATGCTTCTTAAAACGCGATATCGCATCTCATTTCTATGTTTCATGGTAAGATGTAATATGATTTGCGAAGTGTTATGCATTCCTCGTCTGCGATTCAAATGAATGTGAATGCGACACTTCCTTGCAAGGAAATAGCGTTTGCAGATGTCTACGTATCGTAACAATAGAGCTCTTATAATTCTTAAAACGCGATATCGCATCTCATTTCTATGTTTCATGGTAAGATATAACATGATTTGCGAAGTGTTATGTATTCCTCGTCTACACTTCAAATGAATGTGAATGCGACACTTCTTTGCTTGGAAATAGCGTTTGCAAATGTCTACGTATCGTTAGCAATAGCTTTCTAATGCTACTTAAAACGCGATATCGCATCTCATTTCTATGTTTCATGGTAAGATATAATATGATTTTCGAAGTGTCCTGTATTCCTCGTCTACACTTCAAATGAATGTAAATGCGACTCTTCCTTGCAAGGAAATAGCGTTTGCAGATGTCTACGTATCGAAGCAATAGAGTTCAAATGCTACTTAAAACGCGATATCGCATCTCATTTCTATGTTTCATGGTAAGATGTAATATGATTTGCGATGTGTTATGCATTCCTCGTCTACACTTCAAATGAATGTGAATGCGATACTTCCTCGCTAGGAAATAGCTTTTGCAGATGTCTACGTCTCGTTGGCAATAGCTTTCTAATGCTTCTTAAAACGCGATATCGCATCTCATTTCTATGTTTCATTGTAAGATATAATATGATTTTCGAAGTGTCCTGTATTCCTCGTCTACACTTCAAATGAATGTAAATGCGACTCTTCCTTGCAAGGAAATAGCGTTTGCAGATGTCTACGTATCGAAGCAATAGAGTTCAAATGCTACTTAAAACGCGATATCGCATCTCATTTCTATGTTTCATGGTAAGATGTAATATGATTTGCGAAGTGTTATGCATTCCTCGTCTACGATTCAAATGGATGTAAATGCGACACTTCCTTGCAAGGAAATAGCGTTTGCAGATGTTTACGTATCGAAGCAATGGAGTTCAAATGCTTCTTAAAACGAGATATTGCATCTCATATCTATGTTTCATGATAAGATATAATATTCATTGCGAAGTGTTATGCATTCCTCGTCTACGATTGAAATGAATGTAAATGCGACACTTCCTTGCAAGGAAATAGCGTTTGCAGATGTCTACGTATCGTAGCAATAGAGTTCTTATGATTCTTAAAACGCGATATTGCATCTCATTTCTATGTTTCATGGTAAGATATAACATGATTTGCGAATTGTTATGTATTCCTCGTCTACACTTCAAATGAATGTGATTGCGACACTTCCTCGCTAGGAAATAGCGTTTGCAGATGTCTACGTATCGTAGCAATAGAGTTCTAATGCTTCTTAAAACGCGATATCGCATCTCATTTCTATGTTTCATGGTAAGATATAATATGATTTGCTAAGTGTTATGTATTCCTCGTCCACACTTCAAATAAATGTAAATGCGACACTGCTTTGCTAGGAAATAGCGTTTGCAAATGTCTACATATCGTTAGCAATAACTTTCTAATGCTTCTTAAAACGCGATATCGCATCTCATTTCTATGTTTCATGGTAAGATATAATATGATTTGCGGAGTGTTATGTATTCCTCGTCTACACTTCAAATGAATGTAAATGCGACACTTCCTTGCAAGGAAATTGCGTTTGCAAATGTCTACCTATCGTAGCAGTAGTGTTCTTATGATTCTTAAAACGCGATATCGCATCACATTTCTACGTTTCATGGTAAGATATAATATGATTTGCGGAGTGTTATGTATTCCTCGTCTACACTTCAAATGAATGTGAATGCGACACTTCCTCGCTAGGAAATAGCGTTTGCAGATGTCTACGTATCGTAGCAGTAGAGTTCTAATGCTTCTTAAAACGCGATATCGCATCTCATTTCTATGTTTCATGGTAAGATGTAATATGATTTGCGAAGTGTTATGCATTCCTCGTCTACGATTCAAATGGATGTAAATGCGACACTTCCTTGCAAGGAAATAGCGTTTGCAGATGTTTACGTATCGAAGCAATGGAGTTCAAATGCTTCTTAAAACGAGATATTGCATCTCATATCTATGTTTCATGATAAGATATAATATTCATTGCGAAGTGTTATGCATTCCTCGTCTACGATTGAAATGAATGTAAATGCGACACTTCCTTGCAAGGAAATAGCGTTTGCAGATGTCTACGTATCGTAGCAATAGAGTTCTTATGATTCTTAAAACGCGATATTGCATCTCATTTCTATGTTTCATGGTAAGATATAACATGATTTGCGAATTGTTATGTATTCCTCGTCTACACTTCAAATGAATGTGAATGCGACACTTCCTCGCTAGGAAATAGCGTTTGCAGATGTCTACGTATCGTAGCAATAGAGTTCTAATGCTTCTTAAAACGCGATATCGCATCTCATTTCTATGTTTCATGGTAAGATATAATATGATTTGCTAAGTGTTATGTATTCCTCGTCTACACTTCAAATAAATGTAAATGCGACACTGCTTTGCTAGGAAATAGCGTTTGCAAATGTCTACATATCGTTAGCAATAACTTTCTAATGCTTCTTAAAACGCGATATCGCATCTCATTTCTATGTTTCATGGTAAGATATAATATGATTTGCGGAGTGTTATGTATTCCTCGTCTACACTTCAAATGAATGTAAATGCGACACTTCCTTGCAAGGAAATTGCGTTTGCAAATGTCTACCTATCGTAGCAGTAGTGTTCTTATGATTCTTAAAACGCGATATCGCATCACATTTCTACGTTTCATGGTAAGATATAATATGATTTGCGGAGTGTTATGTATTCCTCGTCTACACTTCAAATGAATGTGAATGCGACACTTCCTCGCTAGGAAATAGCGTTTGCAGATGTCTACGTATCGTAGCAGTAGAGTTCTAATGCTTCTTAAAACGCGATATCGCATCTCATTTCTATGTTTCATGGTAAGATATAATATGATTTGCGAAGTATCATGTATTCCTCGTCTACACATCAAATGAATGTAAATGCGACACTTCCTTGCTAGGAAATAGCGTCTGCAGATGTCTAGTTGTCGTAGCAATAGAGTTCTAATGCTTCTTAAAACTCGATATCGCATCTCATTTCTATGTTTCATGGTAAGATGTAATATGATTTGCGAAATGTTATGTATTCCTCGTCTACACTTCAAATGAATGTAAATGCGACACTTCTTTGCAAGGAAATAGCGTTTGCAGATGTCTACGTATCGTAGCAATAGCTTTCTAATGCCTCTTAAAACGCGATATCGCATCTCATTTCTATGTTTCATGGTAAGATATAATATGATTTGCGAAGTGTTATGTATTCCTCGTCTACACTTCAAACGAATGTAAATGCGACACTTCTTTGCAAGGAAATAGCGTTTGCAGATGTCTACGTATCGTAGCAATAGAGTTCTTATGATTCTTAAAACGCGATATCGCATCTCATTTCTATGTTTCATGGTAAGATATAACATGATTTGCGAATTGCTATGTATTCCTCGTCTATACTTCAAATGAATGTGAATGCGACACTTCCTCGCTAGGAAATAGCGTTTGCAGATGTCTACGTATCGTAGCAATAGAGTTCTAATGCTTCTTAAAACGCGATATCGCATCTCATTTCTATGTTTCATGGTAAGATATAATATGATTTGCGAAGTTTTATGTATTCCTCGACTACACTTCAAATGAATGTAAATGCGACACTTCTTTGCTTGGAAATAGCGTTTGCAAATGTCTACCTATCGTAGCAATAGTGTTCTAATGCTTCTTAAAACGCGATATCGCATCTCATTTCTATGTTTCATGGTAAGATATAATATGATTTGCGAAGTATCACGTACTCCTCGTCTACACTTCAAATGAATGTAAATGCGACACTTCCTTGCTAGGAAATAGTGTCTGCAGATGTCTAGGTATCGTAGCAATAGAGTTCTAATGCCTCTTAAAACGCGATATCGCATCTCATTTCTATGTTTCATGGTAAGTTATAATATGATTTGCGAAGTGTCATGTATTCCTCGTCTACACTTCAAATGAATGTAAATGCGACACTTCCTTGCAAGGAAATAGCGTTTGCAGATGTCTACGTATCGTAGCAATAGAGTTCTTATGATTCTTAAAACGCGATATCGCATCTCATTTCTATGTTTCATGGTAAGATATAACATGATTTGCGAAGTGTTATGTATTCCTCGTCTACACTTCAAATGAATGTGAATGAGATACTTCCTCGCTAGGAAATAGCTTTTGCAGATGTCTACGTCTCGGTAGCAATAGCTTTCTAATGCTTCTTAAAACGCGATATCGCATCTCATTTCTATGTTTCATGGTAAGATATAATATGATTTGCGAAGTGTTATGTACTCCTCGTCTACACATCAAATGAATGTAAATGCGACACTATCTTGCAAGGAAATAGCGTTTGCAGATGTCTACGTATTGTAGCAATGGATTTCTGATGCTTCTTAAAACGCGATATCGCATCTCATTTCTATGTTTCATGGTAAGATATAATATGATTTGCGAAATGTTATGTATTCCTCGTCTACACTTCAAATGAATGTAAATGCGACACTTCTTTGCAAGGAAATAGCGTTTGCAGATGTCTACGTATCGAAGCAATAGAGTTCAAATGCTTCTTAAAACGAGATATTGCATCTCATATCTATGTTTCATAAGATATATTATTCATTGCGAAGTGTTATGCATTCCTCGTCTACGTTTCAAATGAAAGTAAATGCGACACTTCCTTGCAAGGAAATAGCGTATGCAGATGTCTACGTATCGTAGCAATAGCTTTCTAATGCCTCTTAGAACGCGATATCGCATCTCATTTCTATGTTTCATGGTAAGATATAATATGATTTGCGAAGTGTTATGTATTCCTCGTCTACACTTCAAACGAATGTAAATGCGACACTTCTTTGCAAGGAAATAGCGTTTGCAGATGTCTACGTATCGTAGCAATAGAGTTCTTATGATTCTTAAAACGCGATATCGCATCTCATTTCTATGTTTCATGGTAAGATATAACATGATTTGCGAATTGCTATGTATTCCTCGTCTATACTTCAAATGAATGTGAATGCGACACTTCCTCGCTAGGAAATAGCGTTTGCAGATGTCTACGTATCGTAGCAATAGAGTTCTAATGCTTCTTAAAACGCGATATCGCATCTCATTTCTATGTTTCATGGTAAGATATAATATGATTTGCGAAGTTTTATGTATTCCTCGACTACACTTCAAATGAATGTAAATGCGACACTTCTTTGCTTGGAAATAGCGTTTGCAAATGTCTACCTATCGTAGCAATAGTGTTCAAATGCTTCTTAAAACGCGATATCGCATCTCATTTCTATGTTTCATGGTAAGATATAATATGATTTGCGAAGTATCATGTACTCCTCGTCTACACTTCAAATGAATGTAAATGCGACACTTCCTTGCTAGGAAATAGTGTCTGCAGATGTCTAGGTATCGTAGCAATAGAGTTCTAATGCCTCTTAAAACGCGATATCGCATCTCATTTCTATGTTTCATGGTAAGTTATAATATGATTTGCGAAGTGTCATGTATTCCTCGTCTACACTTCAAATGAATGTAAATGCGACACTTCCTTGCAAGGAAATAGCGTTTGCAGATGTCTACGTATCGTAGCAATAGAGTTCTTATGATTCTTAAAACGCGATATCGCATCTCATTTCTATGTTTCATGGTAAGATATAACATGATTTGCGAAGTGTTATGTATTCCTCGTCTACACTTCAAATGAATGTGAATGAGATACTTCCTCGCTAGGAAATAGCTTTTGCAGATGTCTACGTCTCGGTAGCAATAGCTTTCTAATGCTTCTTAAAACGCGATATCGCATCTCATTTCTATGTTTCATGGTAAGATATAATATGATTTTCGAAGTGTCCTGTATTCCTCGTCCACACTTCAAATGAATGTAAATGCGACTCTTCCTTGCAAGGAAATAGCGTTTGCAGATGTCTACGTATCGAAGCAATAGAGTTCAAATGCTACTTAAAACGCGATATCGCATCTCATTTCTATGTTTCATGGTAAGATGTAATATGATTTGCGAAGTGTTATGCATTCCTCGTCTACGATTCAAATGGATGTAAATGCGACACTTCCTTGCAAGGAAATAGCGTTTGCAGATGCTTACGTATCGAAGCAATGGAGTTCAAATGCTTCTTAAATCGAGATATTGCATCTCATATCTATGTTTCATGATAAGATATAATATTCATTGCGAAGTGTTATGCATTCCTCGTCTACGATTCAAATGAATGTAAATGCGACACTTCCTTGCAAGGAAATAGCGTTTGCAGATATCTACGTATCGTAGCAATAGAGTTCTTATGATTCTTAAAACGCGATATTGCATCTCATTTCTATGTTTTATGGTAAGATATAACATGATTTGCGAATTCTTATGTATTCCTCGTCTACACTTCAAATGAATGTGAATGCGACACTTCCTCGCTAGGAAATAGCGTTTGCAGATGTCTACGTATCGTAGTAATAGAGTTCTAATGCTTCTTAAAACGCGATATCGCATCTCATTTCTATGTTTCATGGTAAGATATAATATGATTTGCGAAGTGTTATGTATTCCTCGCCTACACTTCAAATGAATGTAAATGCGACACTTCTTTGCTTGGAAATAGCGTTTGCAAATGTCTACCTATCGTAGCAATAGTGTTCTAATGCTTTTTAAAACGCGATATCGCATCTCATTTCTATGTTTCATGGTAAGATATAATATGATTTGCGAAGTATCATGTATTCCTCGTCTACACTTCAAATGAATGTAAATGCGACACTTCCTTGCTAGGAAATAGCGTCTGCAGATGTCTAGGTATCGTAGCAATTGAGTTCTAATGCCTCTTAAAACGCGATATCGCATCTCATTTCTATGTTTCATGGTAAGATATAATACGATTTGCGAAGTATCATGTATTCCTCGTCTACACTTCAAATGAATGTAAATGCGACACTTCCTTGCTAGGAAATAGCGATTGCAGATGTCTACGTATCGTAGCAATAGAGTTCATATGATTCTTAAAACGCGATATCGCATCTCGTTTCTATGTTTCATGGTAAGATATAACATGATTTGCGTAGTGTTATGTATTCCTCGTCTACACTTCAAATGAATGTGATTGCGATACTTCCTCGCTAGGAAATAGCGTTTGCAGATGTCTACGTATCGTAGCAATAGCTTTCTAATGCTTCTTAAAACGCGATATCGCCTCTCATTTCTATGTTTCATGGTAAGATATAATATGATTTGCGAAGTGTTATGTATTCCTCGTCTACACTTCAAATGAATGTAAATGCGACACTTCCTTGCTAGGAAATAGCGTCTGCTGATGTCTAGGTATCGTAGCAATAGAGATCTAATGCTTCTTAAAACGCGATATCGCATCTCATTTCTATGTTTCATGGTAAGATATAATATGATTTGCTAAGTGTTATGTATTCCTCGTCTACACTTCAAATAAATGTAAATGCGACACTGCTTTGCTAGGAAATAGCGCTTGCAAATGTCTACATATCGTTAGCAATAACTTTCTAATGCTTCTTGAAGCGCGATATCGCATCTCATTTCTATGTTTCATGGTAAGATATAATATGATTTGCGGAGTGTTAAGTATTCCTCGTCTACACTTCAAATGAATGTAAATGCGACACTTCCTTGCAAGGAAATTGCGTTACAAATGTCTACCTATCGTAGCAGTAGTGTTCTTATGATTCTTAAAACGCGATATCGCATCACATTTCTATGTTTCATGGTAAGATATAATATGATTTGCGGAGTGTTATGTATTCCTCGTCTACACCTCAAATGAATGTGAATGCGACACTTCCTCGCTAGGAAATAGCGTTTGCAGATGTCTACGTATCGTAGCAGTAGAGTTCTAATGCTTCTTAAAACGCGATATCGCATCTCATTTCTATGTTTCATGGTAAGATATAATATGATTTGCGAAGTGTTATGTATTCCTCGTCTACACTTCAAACGAATGTAAATGCGACACTTCTTTGCAAGGAAATAGCGTTTGCAGATGTCTACGTATCGTAGCAATAGAGTTCTTATGATTCTTAAAACGCGATATCGCATCTCATTTCTATGTTTCATGGTAAGATATAACATGATTTGCGAATTGCTATGTATTCCTCGTCTATACTTCAAATGAATGTGAATGCGACTCTTCCTCGCTAGGAAATAGCGTTTGCAGATGTCTACGTATCGTAGCAATAGAGTTCTAATGCTTCTTAAAACGCGATATCGCATCTCATTTCTATGTTTCATGGTAAGATATAATATGATTTGCGAAGTATCATGTATTCCTCGTCTACACTTCAAATGAATGTAAATGCGACACTTCCTTGCTAGGAAATAGCGATTGCAGATGTCTACGTATCGTTGCAATAGAGTTCTTATGATTCTTAAAACGCTATATCGCATCTCATTTCTATGTTTCATGGTAAGATATAATATGATTTGCGAAGTGTTATGTATTCCTCGTCTACACTTCAAACGAATGTAAATGCGACACTTCTTTGCAAGGAAATAGCGTTTGCAGATGTCTACGTATCGTAGCAATAGAGTTCTTATGATTCTTAAAACGCGATATCGCATCTCATTTCTATGTTTCATGGTAAGATATAACATGATTTGCGAAGTGTCATGTATTCCTCGTCTACACTTCAAATGAATGTAAATGCGACACTTCCTTGCAAGGAAATAGCGTTTGCAGATGTCTACGTATCGTAGAAATAGAGTTCTAATGCTTCTTAAAACGCGATATCGCATCTCATTTCTATGTTTCATGGTGAAATATAATATGATTTGCGAAGTATTATGTATTCCTCGTCTACACATCAAATGAATGTAAATGCGACACTTCCTTGCTAGGAAATAGCGTCTGCAGATGTCTACGTATCGAAGCAATAGAGTTCAAATGCTACTTAAAACGCGATATCGCATCTCATTTCTATGTTTCATGGTAAGATGTAATATGATTTGCGAAGTGTTATGCATTCCTCGTCTACGATTCAAATGGATGTAAATGCGACACTTCCTTGCAAGGAAATAGCGTTTGCAGATGTTTACGTATCGAAGCAATGGAGTTCAAATGCTTCTTAAAACGAGATATTGCATCTCATATCTATGTTTCATGATAAGATATAATATTCATTGCGAAGTGTTATGCATTCCTCGTCTACGATTGAAATGAATGTAAATGCGACACTTCCTTGCAAGGAAATAGCGTTTGCAGATGTCTACGTATCGTAGCAATAGAGTTCTTATGATTCTTAAAACGCGATATTGCATCTCATTTCTATGTTTCATGGTAAGATATAACATGATTTGCGAATTGTTATGTATTCCTCGTCTACACTTCAAATGAATGTGAATGCGACACTTCCTCGCTAGGAAATAGCGTTTGCAGATGTCTACGTATCGTAGCAATAGAGTTCTAATGCTTCTTAAAACGCGATATCGCATCTCATTTCTATGTTTCATGGTAAGATATAATATGATTTGCTAAGTGTTATGTATTCCTCGTCTACACTTCAAATAAATGTAAATGCGACACTGCTTTGCTAGGAAATAGCGCTTGCAAATGTCTACATATCGTTAGCAATAACATTCTAATGCTTCTTAAAACGCGATATCGCATCTCATTTCTATGTTTCATGGTAAGATATAATATGATTTGCGGAGTGTTATGTATTCCTCGTCTACACTTCAAATGAATGTAAATGCGACACTTCCTTGCAAGGAAATTGCGTTTGCAAATGTCTACCTATCGTAGCAGTAGTGTTCTTATGATTCTTAAAACGCGATATCGCATCACATTTCTACGTTTCATGGTAAGATATAATATGATTTGCGGAGTGTTATGTATTCCTCGTCTACACCTCAAACGAATGTGAATGCGACACTTCCTCGCTAGGAAATAGCGTTTGCAGATGTCTACGTATCGTAGCAGTAGAGTTCTAATGCTTCTTAAAACGCGATATCGCATCTCATTTCTATGTTTCATGGTAAGATATAATATGATTTGCGAAGTGTTATGTACTCCTCGTCTACACATCAAATGAATGTAAATGCGACACTATCTTGCAAGGAAATAGCGTTTGCAGATGTCTACGTATTGTAGCAATGGATTTCTGATGCTTCTTAAAACGCGATATCGCATCTCATTTCTATGTTTCATGGTAAGATATAATATGATTTGCGAAATGTTATGTATTCCTCGTCTACACTTCAAATGAATGTAAATGCGACACTTCTTTGCAAGGAAATAGCGTTTGCAGATGTCTACGTATCGAAGCAATAGAGTTCAAATGCTTCTTAAAACGAGATATTGCATCTCATATCTATGTTTCATAAGATATATTATTCATTGCGAAGTGTTATGCATTCCTCGTCTACGATTCAAATGAAAGTAAATGCGACACTTCCTTGCAAGGAAATAGCGTTTGCAGATGTCTACGCATCGTAGCAATAGCTTTCTAATGCCTCTTAAAACGCGATATCGCATCTCATTTCTATGTTTCATGGTAAGATATAATATGATTTGCGAAGTGTTATGTATTCCTCGTCTACACTTCAAACGAATGTAAATGCGACACTTCTTTGCAAGGAAATAGCGTTTGCAGATGTCTACGTATCGTAGCAATAGAGTTCTTATGATTCTTAAAACGCGATATCGCATCTCATTTCTATGTTTCATGGTAAGATATAACATGATTTGCGAATTGCTATGTATTCCTCGTCTATACTTCAAATGAATGTGAATGCGACACTTCCTCGCTAGGAAATAGCGTTAGAGATGTCTACGTATCGTAGCAATAGAGTTCTAATGCTTCTTAAAACGCGATATCGCAGCTCATTTCTATGTTTCATGGTAAGATATAATATGATTTGCGAAGTTTCAAGTATTCCTCGACTACACTTCAAATGAATGTAAATGCGACACTTCTTTGCTTGGAAATAGCGTTTGCAAATGTCTACCTATCGTAGCAATAGTGTTCTAATGCTTCTTAAAACGCGATATCGCATCTCATTTCTATGTTTCATGGTAAGATATAATATGATTTGCGAAGTATCATGTACTCCTCGTCTACACTTCAAATGAATGTAAATGCGACACTTCCTTGCTAGGAAATAGTGTCTGCAGATGTCTAGGTATCGTAGCAATAGAGTTCTAATGCCTCTTAAAACGCGATATCGCATCTCATTTCTATGTTTCATGGTAAGTTATAATATGATTTGCGAAGTGTCATGTATTCCTCGTCTACACTTCAAATGAATGTAAATGCGACACTTCCTTGCAAGGAAATAGCGTTTGCAGATGTCTACGTATCGTAGCAATAGAGTTCTTATGATTCTTAAAACGCGATATCGCATCTCATTTCTATGTTTCATGGTAAGATATAACATGATTTGCGAAGTGTTATGTATTCCTCGTCTACACTTCAAATGAATGTGAATGAGATACTTCCTCGCTAGGAAATAGCTTTTGCAGATGTCTACGTCTCGTTAGCAATAGCTTTCTAATGCTTCTTAAAACGCGATATCGCATCTCATTTCTATGTTTCATGGTAAGATATAATATGATTTTCGAAGTGTCCTGTATTCCTCGTCCACACTTCAAATGAATGTAAATGCGACTCTTCCTTGCAAGGAAATAGCGTTTGCAGATGTCTACGTATCGAAGCAATAGAGTTCAAATGCTACTTAAAACGCGATATCGCATCTCATTTCCATGTTTCATGGTAAGATGTAATATGATTTGCGAAGTGTTATGCATTCCTCGTCTACGATTCAAATGGATGTAAATGCGACACTTCCTTGCAAGGAAATAGCGTTTGCAGATGTTTACGTATCGAAGCAATGGAGTTCAAATGCTTCTTAAAACGAGATATTGCATCTCATATCTATGTTTCATGATAAGATATAATATTCATTGCGAAGTGTTATGCATTCCTCGTCTACGATTCAAATGAATGTAAATGCGACACTTCCTTGCTAGGAAATAGTGTCTGCAGATGTCTAGGTATCGTAGCAATTGAGTTCTAATGCCTCTTAAAACGCGATATCGCATCTCATTTCTATGTTTCATGGTAAGATATAATACGATTTGCGAAGTATCATGTATTCCTCGTCTACACTTCAAATGAATGTAAATGCGACACTTCCTTGCTAGGAAATAGCGATTGCAGATGTCTACGTATCGTAGCAATAGAGTTCATATGATTCTTAAAACGCGATATCGCATCTCGTTTCTATGTTTCATGGTAAGATATAACATGATTTGCGTAGTGTTATGTATTCCTCGTCTACACTTCAAATGAATGTGATTGCGATACTTCCTCGCTAGGAAATAGCGTTTGCAGATGTCTACGTATCGTAGCAATAGCTTTCTAATGCTTCTTAAAACGCGATATCGCCTCTCATTTCTATGTTTCATGGTAAGATATAATATGATTTGCGAAGTGTTATGTATTCCTCGTCTACACTTCAAATGAATGTAAATGCGACACTTCCTTGCTAGGAAATAGCGTCTGCTGATGTCTAGGTATCGTAGCAATAGAGATCTAATGCTTCTTAAAACGCGATATCGCATCTCATTTCTATGTTTCATGGTAAGATATAATATGATTTGCTAAGTGTTATGTATTCCTCGTCTACACTTCAAATAAATGTAAATGCGACACTGCTTTGCTAGGAAATAGCGCTTGCAAATGTCTACATATCGTTAGCAATAACTTTCTAATGCTTCTTAAAACGCGATATCGCATCTCATTTCTATGTTTCATGGTAAGATATAATATGATTTACGGAGTGTTATGTATTCCTCGTCTACACTTCAAATGAATGTAAATGCGACACTTCCTTGCAAGGAAATTGCGTTTGCAAATGTCTACCTATCGTAGCAGTAGTGTTCTTATGATTCTTAAAACGCGATATCGCATCACATTTCTATGTTTCATGGTAAGATATAATATGATTTGCGGAGTGTTATGTATTCCTCGTCTACACTTCAAATGAATGTGAATGCGACACTTCCTCGCTAGGAAATAGCGTTTGCAGATGTCTACGTATCGTAGCAGTAGAGTTCTAATGCTTCTTAAAACGCGATATCGCATCTCATTTCTATGTTTCATGGTAAGATATAATATGATTTGCGAAGTGTTATGTACTCCTCGTCTACACATCGAATGAATGTAAATGCGACACTATCTTGCAAGGAAATAGCGTTTGCAGATGTCTACGTATTGTAGCAATGGATTTCTGATGCTTCTTAAAACGCGATATCGCATCTCATTTCTATGTTTCATGGTAAGATATAATATGATTTGCGAAATGTTATGTATTCCTCGTCTACACTTCAAATGAATGTAAATGCGACACTTCTTTGCAAGGAAATAGCTTTTGCAGATGTCTACGTATCGAAGCAATAGAGTTCAAATGCTTCTTAAAACGAGATATTGCATCTCATATCTATGTTTCATAAGATATATTATTCATTGCGAAGTGTTATGCATTCCTCGTCTACGATTCAAATGAAAGTAAATGCGACACTTCCTTGCAAGGAAATAGCGTTTGCAGATGTCTACGTATCGTAGCAATAGCTTTCTAATGCCTCTTAAAACGCGATATCGCATCTCATTTCTATGTTTCATGGTAAGATATAATATGATTTGCGAAGTGTTATGTATTCCTCGTCTACACTTCAAATGAATGTAAATGCGACACTTCTTTGCTAGGAAATAGCGTTTGCAAATGTCTACCTGTCGTAGCAATAGCGTTCTAATGCTTCTTAAAACGCGATATCGCATCTCATTTCTATGTTTCATGGTAAGATATAATATGATTTGCGAAGTGTTATGTATTCCTCGTCTACACTTCAAATGAATGTAAATGCGACACTTCTTTGCTAGGAAATAGCGTTTGCAAATGTCTACCTGTCGTAGCAATAGCGTTCTAATGCTTCTTAAAACGCGATATCGCATCTCATCTCTATGTTTCATGATAAGATATAATATGATTTGCGAAGTATCATGTATTCCTCGTCTACACTTCAAATGAATGTAAATGCGACACTTCCTTGCTAGGAAATAGCGATTGCAGATGTCTACGTATCGTTGCAATAGAGTTCTTATGATTCTTAAAACGCTATATCGCATCTCATTTCTATGTTTCATGGTAAGATATAATATGATTTGCGGAGTGTTATGTATTCCTCGTCTACACTTCAAATGAATGTGAATGCGACACTTCCTTGCAAGGAAATAGCGTTTGCAGATGTCTACGTATCGTAGCAGTAGAGTTCTAATGCTTCTTAAAACGCGATATCGCATCTCATTTCTATGTTTCATGGTAAGATATAATATGATTTGCGAAGTGTTATGTATTCCTCGTCTACACATCAAATGAATGTAAATGCGACACTATCTTGCAAGGAAATAGCGTTTGCAGATGTCTACGTATTGTAGCAATGGATTTCTGATGCTTCTTAAAACGCGATATCGCATCTCATTTCTATGTTTCATGGTAAGATATAATATGATTTGCGAAATGTTATGTATTCCTCGTCTACACTTCAAATGAATGTAAATGCGACACTTCTTTGCAAGGAAATAGCGTTTGCAGATGTCTACGTATCGAAGCAATAGAGTTCAAATGCTTCTTAAAACGCGATATCGCATCTCATTTCTATGTTTCATGGTAAGATATAATATGATTTGCGAAGTGTTATGTATTCCTCGTCTACACTTCAAATGAATGTAAATGCGACACTTCCTTGCAAGGAAACTGCGTTTGCAAATGTCTACCTATCGTAGCAGTAGTGTTCTTATGATTCTTAAAACGCGATATCGCATCACATTTCTATGTTTCATGGTAAGATATAATATGATTTTCGAAGTGTCCTGTATTCCTCGTCCACACTTCAAATGAATGTAAATGCGACACTTATTTGGTAGGAAATAGCGTTTGCAAATGTCTACCTATCGTAGCAATAGTGTTCTAATGCTTCTTAAAACGCGATATCGCATCTCATTTCTATGTTTCATGGTAAGATATAATATGATTTGCGAAGAGTTATGTATTCCTCGTCTACACTTCAAATAAATGTAAATGCGACACTTCTTTGCTAGGAAATAGCGTTTGCAAATGTCTACCTGTCGTAGAAATAGTGTTCTAATGCTTCTTAAAACGCGATATCGCATCTCATTTCTATGTTTCATGGTAAGATATAATATGATTTGCGAAGTATCATGTATTCCTCGTCTACACTTCAAATGAATGTAAATGCGATTCTTCCTTGCTAGGAAATAGCAATTGCAGATGTCTACGTATCGTAGCAATAGGGTTCATATGATTCTTATAACGCGATATCGCATCTCATTTCTATGTTTCATGGTAAGATATAATATGATTTTCGAAGTGTCCTGTATTCCTCGTCCACACTTCAAATGAATGTAAATGCGACTCTTCCTTGCAAGGAAATAGCGTTTGCAGATGTCTACGTATCGAAGCAATAAAGTTCAAATGCTACTTAAAACGCGATATCGCATCTCATTTCTATGTTTCATGGTAAGATGTAATATGATTTGCGAAGTGTTATGCATTCCTCGTCTACGATTCAAATGGATGTAAATGCGACACTTCCTTGCAAGGAAATAGCGTTTGCAGATGTTTACGTATCGAAGCAATGGAGTTCAAATGCTTCTTAAAACGAGATATTGCATCTCATATCTATGTTTCATGATAAGATATAATATTCCTTGCGAAGTGTTATGCATTCCTCGTCTACGATTCAAATGAATGTAAATGCGACACTTCCTTGCAAGGAAATAGCGTTTGCAGATGTCTACGTATCGTAGCAATAGAGTTCTTATGATTCTTAAAACGCGATATTGCATCTCATTTCTATGTTTCATGGTAAGATATAACATGATTTGCGAATTCTTATGTATTCCTCGTCTACACTTCAAATGAATGTGAATGCGACACTTCCTCGCTAGGAAATAGCGTTTGCAGATGTCTACGTATCGTAGTAATAGAGTTCTAATGCTTCTTAAAACGCGATATCGCATCTCATTTCTATGTTTCATGGTAAGATATAATATGATTTGCGAAGTGTTATGTATTCCTCGCCTACACTTCAAATGAATGTAAATGCGACACTTCTTTGCTTGGAAGTAGCGTTTGCAAATGTCTACCTATCGTAGCAATAGTGTTCTAATGCTTTTTAAAACGCGATATCGCATCTCATTTCTATGTTTCATGGTAAGATATAATATGATTTGCGAAGTATCATGTATTCCTCGTCTACACTTCAAATGAATGTAAATGCGACACTTCCTTGCTAGGAAATAGCGTCTGCAGATGTCTAGGTATCGTAGCAATTGAGTTCTAATGCCTCTTAAAACGCGATATCGCATCTCATTTCTATGTTTCATGGTAAGATATAATATGATTTGCGAAGTATCATGTATTCCTCGTCTACACTTCAAATGAATGTAAATGCGACACTATCTTGCAAGGAAATGGCGTTTGCAGATGTCTACGTATTGTAGCAATGGATTTCTGATGCTTCTTAAAACGCGATATCGCATCTCATTTCTATGTTTCATGGTAAGATATAATATGATTTGCGAAATGTTATGTATTCCTCGTCTACACTTCAAATGAATGTAAATGCGACACTTCTTTGCAAGGAAATAGCGTTTGCAGATGTCTACGTATCGAAGCAATAGAGTTCAAATGCTTCTTAAAACGAGATATTGCATCTCATATCTATGTTTCATAAGATATATTATTCATTGCGAAGTGTTATGCATTCCTCGTCTACGATTCAAATGAAAGTAAATGCGACACTTCCTTGCAAGGAAATAGCGTTTGCAGATGTCTACGTATCGTAGCAATAGCTTTCTAATGCCTCTTAAAACGCGATATCGCATCTCATTTCTATGTTTCATGGTAAGATATAATATGATTTGCGAAGTGTTATGTATTCCTCGTCTACACTTCAAATGAATGTAAATGCGACACTTCTTTGCTAGGAAATAGCGTTTGCAAATGTCTACCTGTCGTAGCAATAGCGTTCTAATGCTTCTTAAAACGCGATATCGCATCTCATTTCTATGTTTCATGGTAAGATATAATATGATTTGCGAAGTGTTATGTATTCCTCGTCTACACTTCAAATGAATGTAAATGCGACACTTCTTTGCTAGGAAGTAGCGTTTGCAAATGTCTACCTGTCGTAGCAATAGCGTTCTAATGCTTCTTAAAACGCGATATCGCATCTCATCTCTATGTTTCATGATAAGATATAATATGATTTGCGAAGTATCATGTATTCCTCGTCTACACTTCAAATGAATGTAAATGCGACACTTCCTTGCTAGGAAATAGCGATTGCAGATGTCTACGTATCGTTGCAATAGAGTTCTTATGATTCTTAAAACGCTATATCGCATCTCATTTCTATGTTTCATGGTAAGATATAATATGATTTGCGGAGTGTTATGTATTCCTCGTCTACACTTCAAATGAATGTGAATGCGACACTTCCTTGCAAGGAAATAGCGCTTGCAGATGTCTACGTATCGTAGCAGTAGAGTTCTAATGCTTCTTAAAACGCGATATCGCATCTCATTTCTATGTTTCATGGTAAGATATAATATTCATTGCGAAGTGTTATGCATTCCTCGTTTACACTTCAAATGAATGTAAATGCCACACTTCCCTGCTAGGAAATAGCGTCTGCAGATGACTAGGTATCGTAGCAATAGAGTTCTAATGCTTCTTAAAACGCGATATCGCACCTCATTTCTCTAATTCATGGTAATATATAATATGATTGGGGAAGTGTTATGTATTCCTCGTCTACACTTCAAATGAATGTAAATGCGACACTTCCTTGCAAGGAAATAGCGTTTGGAGATGTCTACGTATCGTAGCAATAGAGTTCTTATGATTCTTAAAACGCGATATCGCATCTCATTTCTATGTTTCATGGTAAGATATAATATGATTTGCGAAGAGTCATGTATTCCACGACAACACTTCAAATGAATGTAAATGCGACACTACCTTGCTAGGAAATAGCGTCTGCAGATGTATAGGTATCCTATGTAACGTCAGGCGTACCGCCTGCCACCCTCCGGCGTCCACCTCATCATCCCCAGCATCCGTATCCGGAGCCCCTGCACACGGGCCACCCGCCGACTCGCCGTCCCTACAGAAGGAGACAAAGGTACGAGAGGGAAGAAGGATGCAGCATGCCGCGCCCACGCGCGATCTCCACACACGAGGGGGAGGACTTCACCCCGTATTACGAGGGCGAGGAGCTCTCCGACACATACTGGGTCGAATCCCCAGCGATCACGAAGCCCTATACGTACTTCTCGTACATGTGGGATTAGAATAAGGACACTACTCACCTATGTACATACACACCAACACACACCTAGATTTAAGTGAATATATGTATATATTTCATTCATGCACGGCTATGTTCCGTGCACTCGCGCGCACACTCGACGCTCGCGGCTCACGCTTAACGCGGGCCGCGCCCCACTCCGAACGGCCGCCCCACCACGAGGGCCGAGCGGCCGCCCTACTCCGACCGTCCGCCCCACCGCGAGGGCCCAGCGACTCGCGCGCCGCGCGACCCGAGGAGGTCGCGGACGCGAGATCCGAGAGTCAGTTCGCGTCTCATCTCCGAACCGGAGAGTTCGTATCACATCTCCGAACGGGAGAGTTCCAATCTCACCTCCGAACGGGAGAGTTCGTATCTCATCTCCGAACCGAGGAGTTCTAATCCAGCATCCGAACGATGCACTTCCGATCCGAGCAATAGGCTCATTCGCAACGAGCAATTAGCTCTAATGCATTCGTCTCTATCCATACTCCCATAGCGGAGTCCATTCGATACTTTATACTATTTCTAATTCTCATTGTAATCGCTAGTCAGTAACTTAGAACTTAGTCAAGTGTATTTAGTATAGTGAAATCATAGAATATAGTTTATTTTTACCAGATTCAAAGTATCTTTATTCGAGTTCAAATACAATTCCTTAATTCTACTCCACGGGTACGCTCGCGATTATTCTATTTCTATATCTCATCTGCGATAGTCTTGAGGCTCGACGACTAGAGCGAACCAGCGCTTAGTTGCTCCATCCTCACTTCTACCGTATACAGAATATCTTGCGCCCAGGTTGATCCCGGTAAGCTAGAGCGAACCAACGCTTAGCCGCGCCGTACTCGACCGAAGTTCAAGTATTCTCGACGAGCCTTGCACCTCCGACAAAGCGTACACGACGCGCGGGGAGGAGAGAGTTTATTCGTCGTCTCGCTCGGGAATACGTGGGTGATGCACCAGAATATTCAATTTCCTGCGTTCGAGTCCTGGTACCTGTGAAGGAGGTTTCCTTCGCCGCACGACCCGTACCTCCGTTCCAGCCGTACGCCGCCGCCATCCCGGTTGCGGATCCAAGGCGCTCCAGGTACCTAGAAAGAGAAATCAGACAGCGGAATCAAGCCTTCGCAAGGTAAGTTTAGTGTTAATTACCGTTTTATCGAGTCCGAAACGCCAACGAACCCGGTCCGGACGCAATTCGCGTTATTTTCGGGAACGGTTACGACTTTGTGCCACCGTTGCGAGCGCAACCGCACCTCGGGACGTGACACGAAAGTTATTTTTGGTGACAGCGGTGGGATAGCCACGCGTTTCCTCCGGAAATTCCGCCGAAAGGAACCGCGAAACTAGATATGGCAACCCGGACTCCGACAAAAACGCGCCAGCAGACACAGCGAGCCGCCGCGATGGCCGATTCTGAACGCGAAAAACGCACTAGCAGAACGCTCGACTTCCAAGACGCTATCTCCGAGCCTCTTCCTAGTACCGCGCAACAAAATACTTCCGCGAAAAATACGAAAACGACCGATCCTAGTAATGCCGCGTTGCTCCAGCAAATAGAAATTCTACGTCGTGAAATAGAATCTATCCGCAGAACGCCTGATTTAACGCGCGACGATACCGTTTCTCTGGATATTCCTCGGGGAAATCCGCTTTCCGCACATAATTCGAGCTCTGATTTCAATACAAATAGTTCGCAACACGACGAGCTATCGCTTAAGCAGGCCCTCGAAGCCGTGCCGACATTCGATGGTCAGAACATTCCTATTCTTCAGTTTACCCGAGCGTGTAAACGCGCTTATGAGCTTATCCCTAATGGGTGCGAGCGAACTTTCACACGCCTGCTTAAGGGAAAACTCAAGGGTCGTGCCTACGCCGCGCTAGAAGACGAGCCGTGTTACACAATACTCGAATTAACGGACGTTCTTCGCAGCACTTTTTGCTCCGTAAAATCAGCTCATCATTATCGGGGTGAACTTGCTAATATATTTATGCGCGCGAACGAGCACATTCTAGATTACATCGGTCGAGTAAAAGATCTTAGAACCGCTATAATTGATTGCGAGAGGCTTGCTCGACGAGACACACCGGAATCGCTCGATGACGTAGACGCGCTCACCCTACAATGTTTTAAAGACGGTCTCATTCCGGAAATTCGAATGCAAATGACTATAAGTTCATTCGGTACATTGCGAGAAACGTTCGCTCGAGCGCGGGAGCTCTATCAAATGCACGAACGTGATTGCAACCGGCTAGGTAGATCGCGTGTCGCGCGACCAGAATCGCGCGAAAAACCAGCCGAAATTATTTGCCGAAAATGCAATAATATCGGACATTACGCGACCGAGTGTCGGCTCAGACCGCCATCGCCGTACCGACCGCAGGAATACTTGCGATCCAGGGACGTACCGCCTCCTACTCGAGGCCCCGCGTACGAACAACCGAGACAAATCGTAGCCAGGGACGCGCCCAAATTTTGTCGCTATTGCAAGACCCCGGGGCACGAAATAGGCGAGTGCCGCAAAAGGCAGTACAACAACGCGGTAAACAAAAATTCGGGAAACGACAATGGCCTCCGCACCCGCCGCGAGACAGGTGGCGAGGCCGCGCACCAAGTCCGTCCTCTCGCCGCGAACAACTCCAACGCGGAAATCGACGAAACGCCGCGATAAACATAACCGGAAAAACTAGCACGCCAAACGTAATTCTAAAATCCGATCTTCTAATTTCACCAACTCGCTTCATGGTGGACACTGGGGCGGAAATAAATATTATAAAACGTTCGGCTCTAAAAGCATCCGCGCGAATCGATAAGTCCGAGATCGTAATAATAACAGGGGTAACCGATGGCAAAACCGCAACCTTAGGGACGGTGAATCTTGTCATTTTCGGTCGCGTCGTCCCTTTTAATGTGGTCGAGGATGATTTTCCCCTTAAACCAAGCGGGATCCTCGGCTCCGGGTTCTGTATGGACGCAGAAATCTCTTTTCCAAATAAAATAATCAAATGGAATGGTAAGAGAATTCCTTTCGAAGACGATATCGAAACACTCGAGGAACCGTCACCGGACTCGAAAATAAAGCCTCTCCTATCGCCGAAACGTAAACAAGCGCCGCGCACGGAATCTATTCCCCCTCCGCCGCCGCGCCCGCCGCGTAAATCATCGCCTCCGCTGAAACGCGATGCAGCAACGAAATCGAAGCTTCGAACGCAAGACAAAGCAGCTTCTCCGAAGTCAGGAGACCGTATCTCCATTCCGCCGAGATCAAATATCGGTATCAAGGTCCGCGTAGTTAATTCGAACCTCGCGGAAGGTATAATTCCCCGTATCGATCTTGCGCCGGGTATATTTTTCGGAAACGCTCTCGTCAGAGTAATTCGGGGCAAAGCGGTAACTCGAATAATTAATTCATCCGACCGCGCCGTCGAAATCGCGTTACCAGAAATCGTACTTGAGCCCGCGCAAATCATGACTCCCCTCCACGAGGAGGATAGTCCGTCGCTGTATCCGGTTTTTTCTAAATCTACTAAATCTAACGTATCCGCCGTACCGATCGGCTCATCCCAAAAAGGGAAAACTTCTATTTCTTTCTCGAGTCAGACACCATATTCGACACTCGAAACTCCTCCTTCGCGTTGCAAAATCGCGAATACTCAGCAAATCTCCTATGCTCAGGCGGTTAAAAATAATGTACAACAGGCGCCGTTAAAACCAACATCGAAATCCGCCAACCTTTCGAAATCTCGCTTAGATCGAATTCTTAGTCTCCTCCGTCTCGACCACCTCAACGCAGAGGAAAGAGAGCACGTCGTCCGTCTCGTTCAAAGCACGCAGGAGCTTTTTCACATTGAGGGGGATAAATTAGGGCATACGTCAGCAACCACGCACAAGATTCCAACCGTCGACGACCGCCCCGTCAATGTGAAACAATACCGTTTCCCACCAGCTCATAAGGAGGAGATTCGACGACAAGTCGACAAATTTTTACAAAATGGTGTCATCTCTCCGTCAAAATCACCATATAATTCGCCATTGTGGGTTGTCCCAAAGAAACCGGACTCCTTGGGCAACAAGCAATGGCGCGTCGTCATCGACTACCGCGCACTCAATGAGAAATCTGTCGCCGATGCCTATCCCCTCCCTTGCATTACCGAGATACTTGATCAGCTCGGGAGCGCGAAGTATTTTAGTACATTCGATCTCGCGAGCGGATTTCACCAGATCCCAATGGAGCCCGCCGATGCTCCCAAAACCGCTTTTTCGACGCCTCACGGGCATTATGAATTTAAAAGAATGCCATTCGGATTAAAAAATGCGCCAGCGACGTTCCAACGACTTATGGACAATGTCCTGTCCGGTCTCCAGGGGAACGAAATTTTCGTCTATTTGGACGACATTGTTATCTACGCTAGCTCTCTTCAAGAACATCGACTTAAATTCGATAAATTAACTCAACGGCTCAAAGAAGCTAATTTAGTATTGCAGCCGGATAAGTGCGAATTCTTGAGGAGAGAAGTAAGCTATTTGGGTCATATTATCAGTGAGCACGGTGTAAAACCTGACCCTGCGAAAATTAGCGCCGTCAAAAATTTTCCGCGCCCGCGCAACGCGAAACAGATCAAACAATTCCTCGGGCTCGCGGGATACTACAGGCGGTTCATCGCAAATTTTTCTAATATTGCTAAGCCACTTACAAATTTGTTAAAAAAAGACGCGCCCTTTGTATGGCGTAACGAGCAAGAGAATTCATTCGTCAAACTCCGAGATTGCCTATGCGAAGCGCCTATCTTGCAGTACCCCAACTTCAAACAACCATTCGTGATAACGACCGACGCGTCCGCCGAAGCTATTGGTGCTATCTTGAGTCAAGGACCAATAGGCCGCGACTTGCCAATCGCGTACACGTCGCGACTGTTAAACGCTGCGGAGAAAAACTACTCCACGATCGAGAAGGAGTGTCTGGCGATTGTCTACGCCGTCCATTACTTTCGTCCATACATATACGGTAATCAATTCAAACTCGTTACCGACCATCGACCGTTAGTGTGGATGAATTCGGTCAAGGACCCGTCAAGTAGACTCGTACGGTGGAGGCTTAAGTTAGCGGAATTTGACTACGAGATGGTCTATAAAAGTGGAAAAACGAACCTTAATGCGGACGCATTGTCGCGGAATCCCGCTCAAATTTTTCCGCTCTCGTATTCAGAAAACTCGGAGGACGACATCTTCGATGTGCCTCCGGAAACCCGTAAAAGGTATACCACACTAGCGCCTCCTCCTACTCCGGTAACATCAGAACCTGAATTACCGACTCCAGGCACGTCCTTCCGTACCAACACAGCACCACCTCCGCAAGTCGCCAGCGACAGCACCGACTTCTATACTCCTGCTCCAAATGAATATATCCGACGCGAACCTCTATTTAATTTCAGCCGTGACGCATTATCAACGCGACGAGACAATGTAGTTGTCTTCGTCACGCAATCTGGGCACCCCTATGACACGGGCGCCAAAGATCTAGCGAACGCTGAAAAATTCCTTCCAAACAAAGATCACGTCCTTACCAAAGCCAAAGTCATACAAATCGGAAACGAATTCCAAATCCAGCTTCCAATCATCGAACATTCCACCAGATCAATCAATTTCCAGACCGTAATAGAAACATTTAGATCCTTGTGCGACGTTGTAAACGAATTACAATTACAAACATTTAGTATCGCACAAACCTATCTAGACTCCGTATCCTGGTCCCGAATCCAGAAAATCCTTCAGGACCTGTTCTATGAAACAACTGTCCAGATTACGGTCTGCCAGGGCCTCATTAAAACCCCTTCGGTCGAAGAGCGACTGAAAATAATAAGAGAAAACCACGACTCCCCTGTGGGAGGTCACAAAGGGGTTAATAAAACTTATTCTCGCATCAGACAACAATACTTTTGGCCAAACATGAAAACACAAATACAAGAATATATTGGCAAATGTAAAAGTTGTCAGACAGAGAAACTGGTCCGGGTAAAGACCAGACAGCCTCTCACTTTAACCGACACCCCTGGCAGGGCATTCGATAAGATTTCAATGGACGTAATGGGTCCTCTTCCCGAAACTTCCGACGGTTATACAAGTATCCTCACGATCCAAGATCTCCTCACTAAATACTCAGTCGCAGTTCCTCTCAAAACCACCACCGCAGTAGACATTGCCGAAGCTTTAATAAAAGAATTCATTTGTAAGTTCGGATGCCCGAAAGGCATACTCACGGACCAAGGTTCGAACTTTATAAATAGCTTGATTAAAGCCATAGCAATCAAATTCCGTATTAAGCAATACAAGTCCACTGCGTTCCATCCACAGACAAACGGGTCCGTTGAACGATCTCACCACGTCCTGGCCGAATATCTGAAGCATTACATAGAGTCGAGTAACGATTGGGTGAATTGGTTACCGTACGCAATGTTTTCATACAACACCAGTGTGCACGAGGGTACATTATACACCCCACACGAACTAGTGTTCGGCAGGATAGCTAGGACGCCGTCAGCCACTCCTTTTCAGGACAGCTCTGATAACGAAACTTATAGCGATCTTATACAACTTCAGGAGAAAATCACGAAATCTCAGGATTTGGCTAAAGCCAATCTAGACAACGCGAAACGCCGTTCCAAATATTATTATGACCGAAATCTCAATGTCCAAAACTTCGAGGTAGGCCAATGGGTCTATCTTTTAAAAGAGCCGAACAAACATAAGTTCCAGGCACAGTATTCTGGACCGTACCGTATCCTCGAAATTTTGGGCAACTGTAATGTTAAGCTGAATGTAAAAGGGCGCCATAAAATTGTTCATACGAACAAAATCAAAATTTGTAAACGAATGCATAGTATGCAGAGTGTGGATGCTAGTGAAAGAAAAGTGCGAAAAACTGAAAATGAAGCCAGTGAGAGCAGTGACATTCAAACGAACGCTGAAAGTGAAAGCGACGAAAGTGCCTGCAATCCGAAGGAAGCCCGCAGCCACGGTCCAAACTCCAAACGTTTATCGCCAGGATCAACCAGGCGAAAAACCTCAGATTCCGCAGCATCCAGCCGACAGGACCAAGAGAAGGATCCAGCATCCCGAAATCTACCCAACAGACAAGAGATCTCGGCATGGCCGAGATTCTTTTTCCAAGGGGGGTGGTGTAACGTCAGGCGTACCGCCTGCCACCCTCCGGCGTCCACCTCATCATCCCCAGCATCCGTATCCGGAGCCCCTGCACACGGGCCACCCGCCGACTCGCCGTCCCTACAGAAGGAGACAAAGGTACGAGAGGGAAGAAGGATGCAGCATGCCGCGCCCACGCGCGATCTCCACACACGAGGGGGAGGACTTCACCCCGTATTACGAGGGCGAGGAGCTCTCCGACACATACTGGGTCGAATCCCCAGCGATCACGAAGCCCTATACGTACTTCTCGTACATGTGGGATTAGAATAAGGACACTACTCACCTATGTACATACACACCAACACACACCTAGATTTAAGTGAATATATGTATATATTTCATTCATGCACGGCTATGTTCCGTGCACTCGCGCGCACACTCGACGCTCGCGGCTCACGCTTAACGCGGGCCGCGCCCCACTCCGAACGGCCGCCCCACCACGAGGGCCGAGCGGCCGCCCTACTCCGACCGTCCGCCCCACCGCGAGGGCCCAGCGACTCGCGCGCCGCGCGACCCGAGGAGGTCGCGGACGCGAGATCCGAGAGTCAGTTCGCGTCTCATCTCCGAACCGGAGAGTTCGTATCACATCTCCGAACGGGAGAGTTCCAATCTCACCTCCGAACGGGAGAGTTCGTATCTCATCTCCGAACCGAGGAGTTCTAATCCAGCATCCGAACGATGCACTTCCGATCCGAGCAATAGGCTCATTCGCAACGAGCAATTAGCTCTAATGCATTCGTCTCTATCCATACTCCCATAGCGGAGTCCATTCGATACTTTATACTATTTCTAATTCTCATTGTAATCGCTAGTCAGTAACTTAGAACTTAGTCAAGTGTATTTAGTATAGTGAAATCATAGAATATAGTTTATTTTTACCAGATTCAAAGTATCTTTATTCGAGTTCAAATACAATTCCTTAATTCTACTCCACGGGTACGCTCGCGATTATTCTATTTCTATATCTCATCTGCGATAGTCTTGAGGCTCGACGACTAGAGCGAACCAGCGCTTAGTTGCTCCATCCTCACTTCTACCGTATACAGAATATCTTGCGCCCAGGTTGATCCCGGTAAGCTAGAGCGAACCAACGCTTAGCCGCGCCGTACTCGACCGAAGTTCAAGTATTCTCGACGAGCCTTGCACCTCCGACAAAGCGTACACGACGCGCGGGGAGGAGAGAGTTTATTCGTCGTCTCGCTCGGGAATACGTGGGTGATGCACCAGAATATTCAATTTCCTGCGTTCGAGTCCTGGTACCTGTGAAGGAGGTTTCCTTCGCCGCACGACCCGTACCTCCGTTCCAGCCGTACGCCGCCGCCATCCCGGTTGCGGATCCAAGGCGCTCCAGGTACCTAGAAAGAGAAATCAGACAGCGGAATCAAGCCTTCGCAAGGTAAGTTTAGTGTTAATTACCGTTTTATCGAGTCCGAAACGCCAACGAACCCGGTCCGGACGCAATTCGCGTTATTTTCGGGAACGGTTACGACTTTGTGCCACCGTTGCGAGCGCAACCGCACCTCGGGACGTGACACCTAGCAATAGAGTTCTAATGCTTCTTGAAACGCGATATCGCATCTCATTCCTATGTTTCATGGTAAGATATAATATGATTTGTGAAGTGTTATGTATTCCTCGTCTACACTTCAAATGAATGTGAATGCGACACTTCCTCGCTAGGAAATAGCGTATGCAGATGTCTACATATCGTAGCAATAGAGTTCTAATGCTTCTTAAAACGCGATATCGCATCTCATTTCTATGTTTCATGGTAAGATATATTATTCATTGCGAAGTGTTATGCATTCCTCGTCTACGATTCAAATGAAAGTAAATGCGACACTTCCTTGCAAGGAAATAGCGTTTGCAGATGTCTACGTATCGTAGCAATAGCTTTCTAATGCTGCTTAAAACGCGATATCGCATCTCATTTCTATGTTTCATGGTAAGATATAATATGATTTTCGAAGTGTCCTGTATTCCTCCGCTACACTTCAAATGAATGTAAATGCGACTCTTCCTTGCAAGGAAATAGCGTTTGCAGATGTCTACGTATCGAAGCAATAGAGTTCAAATGCTTCTTAAAACGCGATATCGCATCTCATTTCTATGTTTCATGGTAAGATATAATATGATTTGCGAAGTGTTATGTATTCCTCCTCTACACTTCAAATGAATGTGAATGCGATACTTCCTCGCTAGGAAATAGCGTTTGCAGAAGTCTACGTATCGTAGCAATAGCATTCTAGTGCTTCTTAAATCGCGATATCGCATCTCATTCCTATGTTTCATGGTAAGATATAATATGACTTGCTAAGTGTTATGTATTCCTCGTCTACACTTCAAATGAATGTGAATGCGACACTTCCTCGCTAGGAAATAGCGTTTGCAGATGTCTACATATCGTAGCAATAGAGTTCTAATGCTTCTTAGAACGCGATATCGCATCTCATTTCTATGTCTCATGGTAAGATATAATATGAACTGCGAAGTGTTATGTATTCCTCGTCTACACTTCAAATGAAGGTGAATGCGACTCTTCCTAGGTAGGAAGTGGCGTTTGCAGTTGTCTACGTATCGTAGCAATAGATTTCTAATGCTTCTTAAAACGCGACATCGCATCTCATTTCTATGTTTCATGGTAAGATATAATATGATTTGCGAAGAGTCATGTATTCCACGACAACACTTCAAATGAATGTAAATGCGACACTACCTTGCTAGGAAATAGCGTCTGCAGATGTATAGGTATCCTAGCAATAGAGTTCTAATGCTTCTAGAAACGCAATATCGCATCTCATTCCTATGTTTCATGGTAAGGTATAATATGATTTGCGAAGTGTTATGTATTCCTCGTCTACACTTCAAATGAATGTAAGTGCGACACTTCCTTGCAAGGCAGTAGCGTTTGCAAATGTCTACCTATCGTAGCAATAGTGTTCTCATGCTTCTTAAAACGCGATATCGCATCTCATTTCTATGTTTCATGGTAAGATATAATATGATATACGAAGTGTCATGTATTCTTCGTCCACAATTCAAATGAATGTAAATGCGACACTTCCTTGCAAGGAAATAGCGTTTGCA
This sequence comes from Xylocopa sonorina, assembly GCF_050948175.1. Taxonomy (NCBI): domain Eukaryota; kingdom Metazoa; phylum Arthropoda; class Insecta; order Hymenoptera; family Apidae; genus Xylocopa; species Xylocopa sonorina. The sequence goes on from NW_027490583.1 coordinate 60,447, forward strand.
GATGTCTACGTATCGTAGCAATAGAGTTCTAATGCTTCTTAGAACGCGATATCGCATCTCATTTCCATGCTTCATGGTAAGATATAATATGATTTGCGATGTGTTATGTATTCCTCTTCTACACTTCAAATGAATGTAAATGCGACACTTCCTTGCAAGGAAATAGCGTTTGCAGATGTCTACGTATCGTAGGGATAGAGTTCTAATGCTTCTTAAAACGACATATCGCACCTCATTTCTCTGTTTCATGATAAGATATAATATTCATTGCGAAGTGTTATGCATTCCTCGTCTACGATTCAAATGCATGTAAATGCGACACTTCCTTGCTAGGAAATAGCGTTTGCAGATGTCTACGTATCGAAGCAATAGTGTTCAAATGCTTGTTAAAACAAGATATCGCATCTCATTTCTATGTTTCATGAAAGGATGTAATATTCATTGCGAAGTGTTATGTATTCCTCGCCTACACTTCAAATGAATCTAAATGCGACACTTCCTTGCTAGGAAATAGCGTTTGCAGATGTCTACGTATCGAAGCAATAGAGTTCAAATGCTTCTTAAAACGAGATATTGCATCTCATATCTATGTTTCATGATAAGATATAATATTCATTGCGAAGTGTTATGCATTCCTCGTCTACGATTCAATTGAATGTAAATGCGACACTTCCTTGCAAGGAAATAGCGTTTGCAGATGTCTACGTATCATAGCAATAGAGTTCTTATGATCCTTAAAACGCGATATCGCATCTCATTTCTATGTTTCATGGTAAGATATAATATGATATGCGAAGTGTTATGTATTCCTCGTCTACACTTCAAATGAATGTAAATGCGACTCTTCCTTGCAAGGAAATAGCGTTTGCAGATGTCTACGTATCGTAGGGATAGAGTTCTAATACTTCTTAAAACGAGATATCGCATCTCACTTCTATGTTTCATGATAAGATATAATATTCATTGCGAAGTGTTATGCATTCCTCGTCTACACTTCAAATGAATGTAAATGCCACACTTCCCTGCTAGGAAATAGCGTCTGCAGATGACTAGGTATCGTAGCAATAGAGTTCTAATGCTTCTTAAAACGCGATATCGCACCTCATTTCTCTGATTCATGGTAATATATAATATGATTGGGGAAGTGTTATGTATTCCTCGTCTACACTTCAAACGAATGTAAATGCGACACTTCCTTGCAAGGAAATAGCGTTTGGAGATGTCTACGTATAGTAGCAATAGAGTTCTTATGATTCTTAAAACGCGATATCGCATCTCATTTCTGTGTTTCATGGTAAGATATAATAAGATTTGCCAAGTGTTATGCATTCCTCGTCTACGATTCAAATGGATGTAAATGCGACACTTCCTTGCTTGGAAATAGCGTTTGCAGATGTCTACGTATCGAAGCAATAGTGTTCAAATGCTTCTTAATACAAGATATCGCATCTCATTTCTATGTTTCGTGATAAGATGTAATATTCATTGCGAAGTGTTATGTATTCCTCGCCTACACTTCAAATGAATGTAAATGCGACACTTCCTTGCTAGGAAATAGCGTTTGCAGATGTCTACGTATCGAAGCAATAGAGTTCAAATGCTCCTTAAAACGAGATATTGCATCTCATATCTATGTTTCATGTTAAGATATAATATTCATTGCGAAGTGTTATGCATTCCTCGTCTACGATTCAAATGAATGTAAATGCGACACTTCCTTGCAAGGAAATAGCGTTTGCAGATGTCTACGTATCGTAGCAATAGATTTCCAATGCTTCTTAAAACGAGATATCGCATCTCATTTCTATGTTTCATGATAAGATATAATATGATTTGCGAAGTTTCATGTGTTCTTCGTCTACACATCAAATGAATGTAAATGCGACTCTTCCTTGCAAGGAAATAGCGTTTGGAGATGTCTACGTATCATAGCAATAGAGTTCTTATGATCCTTAAAACGCGATATCGCATCTCATTTCTATGTTTCATGGTAAGATATAATATGATATGCGAAGTGTTATGTATTCCTCGTCTACACTTCAAATGAATGTAAATGCGACTCTTCCTTGCAAGGAAATAGCGCTTGCAGATGTCTACGTATCGTAGCAATAGAGTTCTAATGCTTCTTAAAACGCGATATCGCATCTCATTTCCATGTTTCATGGTAAGATATAATATGATTGGGGAAGTGTTATGTATTCCTCGTCTACACTTCAAATGAATGTGAATGCGACACTTCCTCGCTAGGAAATAGCGTTTGCAGATGTCTACATATCGTAGCAATAGAGTTCTAATGCTTCTTAAAACGCGATATCGCATCTCATTTCTATGTCTCATGGTAAGATATAATATGAACTGCGAAGTGTTATGTATTCCTCGTCTACACTTCAAATGAAGGTGAATGCGACTCTTCCTAGGTAGGAAGTGGCGTTTGCAGTTGTCTACGTATCGTAGCAATAGATTTCTAATGCTTCTTAAAACGCGACATCGCATCTCATTTCTATGTTTCATGGTAAGATATAATATGATTTGCGAAGAGTCATGTATTCCACGACAACACTTCAAATGAATGTAAATGCGACACTACCTTGCTAGGAAATAGCGTCTGCAGATGTATAGGTATCCTAGCAATAGAGTTCTAATGCTTCTTGAAACGCGATATCGCATCTCATTCCTATGTTTCATGGTAAGATATAATATGATTTGCGAAGTGTTATGTATTCCTCGTCTACACTTCAAATGAATGTAAGTGCGACACTTCCTTGCAAGGCAGTAGCGTTTGCAAATGTCTACCTATCGTAGCAATAGTGTTCTCATGCTTCTTAAAACGCGATATCGCATCTCATTTCTATGTTTCATGGTAAGATATAATATGATATACGAAGTGTCATGTATTCTTCGTCCACAATTCAAATGAATGTAAATGCGACACTTCCTTGCAAGGAAATAGCGTTTGCAGATGTCTACGTATCGTAGCAATAGAGTTCTAATGCTTCTTAGAACGCGATATCGCATCTCATTTCCATGCTTCATGGTAAGATATAATATGATTTGCGATGTGTTATGTATTCCTCTTCTACACTTCAAATGAATGTAAATGCGACACTTCCTTGCAAGGAAATAGCGTTTGCAGATGTCTACGTATCGTAGGGATAGAGTTCTAATGCTTCTTAAAACGACATATCGCACCTCATTTCTCTGTTTCATGATAAGATATAATATTCATTGCGAAGTGTTGTGCATTCCTCGTCTACGATTCAAATGCATGTAAATGCGACACTTCCTTGCTAGGAAATAGCGTTTGCAGATGTCTACGTATCGAAGCAATAGTGTTCAAATGCTTCTTAAAACAAGATATCGCATCTCATTTCTATGTTTCATGAAAGGATGTAATATTCATTGCGAAGTGTTATGTATTCCTCGCCTACACTTCAAATGAATCTAAATGCGACACTTCCTTGCTAGGAAATAGCGTTTGCAGATGTCTACGTATCGAAGCAATAGAGTTCAAATGCTTCTTAAAACGAGATATTGCATCTCATATCTATGTTTCATGATAAGATATAATATTCATTGCGAAGTGTTATGCATTCCTCGTCTACGATTCAATTGAATGTAAATGCGACACTTCCTTGCAAGGAAATAGCGTTTGCAGATGTCTACGTATCATAGCAATAGAGTTCTTATGATCCTTAAAACGCGATATCGCATCTCATTTCTATGTTTCATGGTAAGATATAATATGATATGCGAAGTGTTATGTATTCCTCGTCTACACTTCAAATGAATGTAAATGCGACTCTTCCTTGCAAGGAAATAGCGTTTGCAGATGTCTACGTATCGTAGGGATAGAGTTCTAATACTTCTTAAAACGAGATATCGCATCTCACTTCTATGTTTCATGATAAGATATAATATTCATTGCGAAGTGTTATGCATTCCTCGTCTACACTTCAAATGAATGTAAATGCCACACTTCCCTGCTAGGAAATAGCGTCTGCAGATGACTAGGTATCGTAGCAATAGAGTTCTAATGCTTCTTAAAACGCGATATCGCACCTCATTTCTCTGATTCATGGTAATATATAATATGATTGGGGAAGTGTTATGTATTCCTCGTCTACACTTCAAACGAATGTAAATGCGACACTTCCTTGCAAGGAAATAGCGTTTGGAGATGTCTACGTATCGTAGCAATAGAGTTCTTATGATTCTTAAAACGCGATATCGCATCTCATTTCTGTGTTTCATGGTAAGATATAATAAGATTTGCCAAGTGTTATGCATTCCTCGTCTACGATTCAAATGGATGTAAATGCGACACTTCCTTGCTTGGAAATAGCGTTTGCAGATGTCTACGTATCGAAGCAATAGTGTTCAAATGCTTCTTAATACAAGATATCGCATCTCATTTCTATGTTTCGTGATAAGATGTAATATTCATTGCGAAGTGTTATGTATTCCTCGCCTACACTTCAAATGAATGTAAATGCGACACTTCCTTGCTAGGAAATAGCGTTTGCAGATGTCTACGTATCGAAGCAATAGAGTTCAAATGCTCCTTAAAACGAGATATTGCATCTCATATCTATGTTTCATGTTAAGATATAATATTCATTGCGAAGTGTTATGCATTCCTCGTCTACGATTCAAATGAATGTAAATGCGACACTTCCTTGCAAGGAAATAGCGTTTGCAGATGTCTACGTATCGTAGCAATAGATTTCCAATGCTTCTTAAAACGCGATATCGCATCTCATTTCTATGTTTCATGATAAGATATAATATGATTTGCGAAGTTTCATGTGTTCTTCGTCTACACATCAAATGAATGTAAATGCGACTCTTCCTTGCAAGGAAATAGCGTTTGGAGATGTCTACGTATCATAGCAATAGAGTTCTTATGATCCTTAAAACGCGATATCGCATCTCATTTCTATGTTTCATGGTAAGATATAATATGATATGCGAAGTGTTATGTATTCCTCGTCTACACTTCAAATGAAGGTGAATGCGACTCTTCCTAGGTAGGAAGTGGCGTTTGCAGTTGTCTACGTATCGTAGCAATAGATTTCTAATGCTTCTTAAAACGCGACATCGCATCTCATTTCTATGTTTCATGGTAAGATATAATATGATTTGCGAAGAGTCATGTATTCCACGACAACACTTCAAATGAATGTAAATGCGACACTACCTTGCTAGGAAATAGCGTCTGCAGATGTATAGGTATCCTAGCAATAGAGTTCTAATGCTTCTTGAAACGCGATATCGCATCTCATTCCTATGTTTCATGGTAAGATATAATATGATTTGCGAAGTGTTATGTATTCCTCGTCTACACTTCAAATGAATGTAAGTGCGACACTTCCTTGCAAGGCAGTAGCGTTTGCAAATGTCTACCTATCGTAGCAATAGTGTTCTCATGCTTCTTAAAACGCGATATCGCATCTCATTTCTATGTTTCATGGTAAGATATAATATGATATACGAAGTGTCATGTATTCTTCGTCCACAATTCAAATGAATGTAAATGCGACACTTCCTTGCAAGGAAATAGCGTTTGCAGATGTCTACGTATCGTAGCAATAGAGTTCTAATGCTTCTTAGAACGCGATATCGCATCTCATTTCCATGCTTCATGGTAAGATATAATATGATTTGCGATGTGTTATGTATTCCTCTTCTACACTTCAAATGAATGTAAATGCGACACTTCCTTGCAAGGAAATAGCGTTTGCAGATGTCTACGTATCGTAGGGATAGAGTTCTAATGCTTCTTAAAACGACATATCGCACCTCATTTCTCTGTTTCATGATAAGATATAATATTCATTGCGAAGTGTTGTGCATTCCTCGTCTACGATTCAAATGCATGTAAATGCGACACTTCCTTGCTAGGAAATAGCGTTTGCAGATGTCTACGTATCGAAGCAATAGTGTTCAAATGCTTCTTAAAACAAGATATCGCATCTCATTTCTATGTTTCATGAAAGGATGTAATATTCATTGCGAAGTGTTATGTATTCCTCGCCTACACTTCAAATGAATCTAAATGCGACACTTCCTTGCTAGGAAATAGCGTTTGCAGATGTCTACGTATCGAAGCAATAGAGTTCAAATGCTTCTTAAAACGAGATATTGCATCTCATATCTATGTTTCATGATAAGATATAATATTCATTGCGAAGTGTTATGCATTCCTCGTCTACGATTCAATTGAATGTAAATGCGACACTTCCTTGCAAGGAAATAGCGTTTGCAGATGTCTACGTATCATAGCAATAGAGTTCTTATGATCCTTAAAACGCGATATCGCATCTCATTTCTATGTTTCATGGTAAGATATAATATGATATGCGAAGTGTTATGTATTCCTCGTCTACACTTCAAATGAATGTAAATGCGACTCTTCCTTGCAAGGAAATAGCGTTTGCAGATGTCTACGTATCGTAGGGATAGAGTTCTAATACTTCTTAAAACGAGATATCGCATCTCACTTCTATGTTTCATGATAAGATATAATATTCATTGCGAAGTGTTATGCATTCCTCGTCTACACTTCAAATGAATGTAAATGCCACACTTCCCTGCTAGGAAATAGCGTCTGCAGATGACTAGGTATCGTAGCAATAGAGTTCTAATGCTTCTTAAAACGCGATATCGCACCTCATTTCTCTGATTCATGGTAATATATAATATGATTGGGGAAGTGTTATGTATTCCTCGTCTACACTTCAAACGAATGTAAATGCGACACTTCCTTGCAAGGAAATAGCGTTTGGAGATGTCTACGTATCGTAGCAATAGAGTTCTTATGATTCTTAAAACGCGATATCGCATCTCATTTCTGTGTTTCATGGTAAGATATAATAAGATTTGCCAAGTGTTATGCATTCCTCGTCTACGATTCAAATGGATGTAAATGCGACACTTCCTTGCTTGGAAATAGCGTTTGCAGATGTCTACGTATCGAAGCAATAGTGTTCAAATGCTTCTTAATACAAGATATCGCATCTCATTTCTATGTTTCGTGATAAGATGTAATATTCATTGCGAAGTGTTATGCATTCCTCGTCTACGATTCAAATGAATGTAAATGCGACACTTCCTTGCAAGGAAATAGCGTTTGCAGATGTCTACGTATCGTAGCAATAGATTTCCAATGCTTCTTAAAACGCGATATCGCATCTCATTTCTATGTTTCATGATAAGATATAATATGATTTGCGAAGTTTCATGTGTTCTTCGTCTACACATCAAATGAATGTAAATGCGACTCTTCCTTGCAAGGAAATAGCGTTTGGAGATGTCTACGTATCATAGCAATAGAGTTCTTATGATCCTTAAAACGCGATATCGCATCTCATTTCTATGTTTCATGGTAAGATATAATATGATATGCGAAGTGTTATGTATTCCTCGTCTACGCTTCAAATGAATGTAAATGCGACTCTTCCTTGCAAGGAAATAGCGCTTGCAGATGTCTACGTATCGTAGCAATAGAGTTCTAATGCTTCTTAAAACGCGATATCGCATCTCATTTCCATGTTTCATGGTAAGATATAATATGATTGGGGAAGTGTTATGTATTCCTCGTCTACACTTCAAATGAATGTAAATGCGACACTTCCTCGCTAGGAAATAGCGTTTGCAGATGTCTACGTATCGTAGCAATAGATTTCTGATGCTTCTCAAAACGCGATACCGCATCTGATTTCTATGTTTCATGGTAAGATATAATATGATTTGCGAAGTGTCATGTATTCCTCGTCTACACTTCAAATGAATGTAAATGCCACACTTCCCTGCTCGGAAATAGCGTCTGCAGATGACTAGGTATCGTAGCAATAGAGTTCTAATGCTTCTTAAAACGCGATATCGCATTTCATTTCTATGTTTCATGGTAAGATATAATATGATTTGCGAAGTGTCATGTATTCTTCGTCTACACATCAAATGAATGTAAATGCGACTCTTCCTTGCAAGGAAATAGCGTTTGCAGATGTCTACGTATCGTAGCATTGAATTTCTGATGCTTCTTAAAACGCGATATCGCATCTCATTTCTATGTTTCATGGTAAGATATAATATGATTTGCGAATTGTTATGTATTCTTCGTCTACACTTCAAATGAATGTAAATGCGACTCCTCCTTGCAAGGAAATAGCGTTTGCAGATGTCTACGTATCATAGCAATAGAGTTCTTATGATCCTCAAAACGCGATATCGCATCTCATTTCTATGTTTCATGGTAAGATATAATATGATATGCGAAGTGTTATGTATTCCTCGTCTACACTTCAAATGAATGTAAATGCGACTCTTCCTTGCAAGGAAATAGCGTTTGCAGATGTCTACGTATCGAAGCAATAGTGTTCAAATGCTTCTTAAAACATGATATCGCATCTCATTTCTATGTTTCATGATAAGAAGTAATATACATTGCGAAGTGTTATGTATTCCTCTTCTACACTTCAAATGAATGTAAATGCGACACTTCCTTGCAAGGAAATAGCGTTTGCAGATGTCTACGTATCGTAGCAATAGAGTTCTAATGCTTCTTAAAACGCGATATCGCATCTCATTTCCATGTTTCATGGTAAGATATAATATGATTGGGGAAGTGTTATGTATTCCTCGTCTACACTTCAAATGAATGTAAATGCGACACTTCCTTGCAAGGAAATAGCCTTTGCAGATGTCTACGTATCGTAGCAATAGAGTTCTAATGCTTCTTAAAACGCGATATCGCATCTCATTTCCATGTTTCATGGTAAGATATAATATGATTGGGGAAGTGTTATGTATTCCTCGTCTACACTTCAAATGAATGTAAATGCGACACTTCCTCGCTAGGAAATAGCGTTTGCAGATGTCTACGTATCGTAGCAATAGATTTCCAATGCTTCTTAAAACGCGATATCGCATCTGATTTCTATGTTTCATGGTAAGATATAATATGATTTGCGAAGTGTCATGTATTCCTCGTCTACACTTCAAATGAATGTAAATGCCACACTTCCCTACTAGGAAATAGCGTCTGCAGATGACTAGGTATCGTAGCAATAGAGTTCTAATGCTTCTTAAAACGCGATATCGCATCTCATTTCTATGTTTCATGGTAAGATATAATATGATTTGCGAAGTGTCATGTATTCTTCGTCTACACTTTAAATGAATTTAAATGCGACTCTTCCTTGCAAGGAAATAGCGTTTGCAGATGTCTACGTATCGTAGCGATAGAGTTCTTATGATTCTTAAAACGCGATATCGCATCTCATTTCTATGTTTCATGGTAATATATAATATGAATTGCGAAGTGTCATTTATTCCTCGTCTACACCTCAAATGAATGTAAATGCGACACTTCCTTGCTAGGAAATATCGTCTGCAGATGTCTAGGTATCGTAGCAATAGATTTCTGATGCTTCTTAAAACGCGATATCGCATCACATTTCTATGTTTCATGGTAAGATATAATATGATTTGCGAAGTGTCATGTATTCCTCGTCTACACTTCAAATGAATTTAAATGCGACACTTCCTTGCAAGGAAATAGCGTTTGCAGATGTCTACGTATCGAAGGGATAGTGTTCTAATGCTTCTTAAAACGCGATATCGCATCTCATTACTATGTTTCATGGTAAGATATAATAAGATTTGCGAAGTGTCATGTATTCCTCGACTACACTTCAAATGAATGTAAATGCGGCACTTCCTTGCAAGGAAATAGCGTTTGCAGATGTCTACGTATCGTAGCAATAGAGTTCTTATGATTCTTAAATCGCGATATTGCTTCTCATTTCTATGTTTCATGGTAAGGTATAATATGATTTGCGAAGTGTTATGTATTCCTCGTCTACACTTCAGATGAATGTAAATGCGACACTTCCTTGCAAGGAAATAGCGTTTGCAGATGTCTACGTATCGTAGCATTGAATTTCTGATGCTTCTTAAAACGCGATATCGCATCCCATTTCTATGTTTCATGGTAAGATATAATATGATTTGCGAAGTGTCATGTATTCTTCGTCTGCACTTTAAATGAATGTAAATGCGACTCTTCCTTGCAATGAAATAGCGTTTGCAGATGTCTACGTATCGTAGCGATAGAGTTCTTATGATCCTTAAAACGCGATATCGCATCTCATTTCTATGTTTCATGGTAATATATAATATGAATTGCGAAGTGTCATTTATTCCTCGTCTACACCTCAAATGAATGTAAATGCGACACTTCCTTGCTAGGAAATAGCGTCTGCGGATGTCTAGGTATCGTAGCAATAGATTTCTGATGCTTCTTAAAACGCGATATCGCATCACATTTCTATGTTTCATGGTAAGATATAATATGATTTGCGAAGTGTCATGTATTCCTCGACTACACTTCAAATGAATGTAAATGCGACTCTTCCTTGCAAGGAAATAGCGTTTGCAAATGTCTACGTATCGTAGCAATAGAGTTCTAATGCTTCTTAAAACGCGATATCGCATCTCATTTCCATGCTTCATGGTAAGATATAATATGATTTGCGAAGTGTCATGTATTCCACGTCTACACCTCAAATGAATGTAAATGTGACACTACCTTGCTAGGAAATAGCGTCTGCAGATGTCTACCTATCGTAGCAATAGTGTTCTAATGCTTCTTAAAACAAGATATCGCAACTCATTTCTATGTTTCGCGATAAGATGTAATATTCATTGCGAAGTGTTATGTATTCCTCGTCTACGATTGAAATGAATGTAAATGCGACACTTCCTTGCAAGGAAATAGCGTTTGCAGATGTCTACGTATCACAGCAATAGAGTTCTTATGATTCTTAAAACGCGATATCGCATCTCATTTCTATGTTTCATGGTAATATATAATATGAATTGCGAAGTGTCATTTATTCCTCGTCTACACCTCAAATGAATGTAAATGCGACACTTCCTTGCTAGGAAATAGCGTCTGCGGATGTCTAGGTATCGTAGCAATAGATTTCTGATGCTTCTTAAAACGCGATATCGCATCTCATTTCTATGTTTCATGGTAAGATGTAATATGATTGGGGAAGTGTTATGTATTCCTCGTCTACACTTCAAATGAATGTAAATGCGACACTTCCTTGCAAGGAAATAGCGTTTGCAGATGTCTACGTATCGTAGCAATAGAGTTCTTATGATCCTTCAAACGCGATATAGCATCTCATTTCTATGTTTCATGGTAAGATATAATATGATTTGCAAAGTGTTATGTAGTCCTCGTCTACACTTCAAATGAATGTAAATGCGACACTTCCTTGCAAGGAAATAGCGTTTGCAGATGTCTACGTATCGTAGCAATAGGGTTCTTATGATTCTTGAAAAGCGATATCGCATCTCATTTCTATGATTCATGGTAAGATATAATATGATTTGCGAAGTGTCATGTATTCTTCGTCTACACATCAAATGAATGTAAATGCGACTCTTCCTTGCAAGGAAATAGCGTTTGCAGATGTCTACGTATCGTAGTAATAGAGTTCCAATGCTTCTTAAAACGCGATATCGCATCTCATTTCTATGTTTCATGGTAAGATATAATATTCATTGCGAAGTGTTATGCATTCCTCGTTTACAATTCAAATGAATGTAAATGCCACACTTCCTTGCTAGGAAATAGCGTTTGCAGGTGTCTACGTATCGTAGCAATAGAGTTCTAATGCTTCTTAGAACGCGATATCGCATCTCATTACTATGTTTCATGGTAAGATATAATAAGATTTGCCAAGTGTCATGTATTCCTCGTCTACACTTCAAATGAATGTGAATGCGACACTTGCACGCTAGGAAATAGCGTTTGCAGATGTCTAGGTATCGTAGCACTAGAGTTCTAATGCTTCTTAAAACGCGATTTCGCATCTCATTTCTATGTTTCATGGTAAGATATAATATTCATTGCGAAGTGTTATGCATTCCTCGTCTACGATTCAAATGAATGTAAATGCGGCACTTCCTTGCAAGGAAATAGCGTTTGCAGATGTCTACGTATCGTAGAAATAGAGTTCTTATGACTCTTAAATCGCGATATTGCTTCTCATTTCTATGTTTCATGGTAAGGTATAATATGATTTGCGAAGTGTTATGTATTCCTCGTGTACACTTCAAATGAATGTAAATGCGACACTTCCTTGCAAGGAAATAACGTTTGCAGATGTCTACGTATCGTAGCATTGAATTTCTGATGCTTCTTAAAACGCGATATCGCATCTCATTTCTATGTTTCATGGTAAGATATAATATGATTTGCGAAGTGTCATGTATTCTTCGTCTACACTTCAAATGAATGTAAATGCGACTCTTCCTTGCAAGGAAATAGCGTTTGCAGATGTCTAGGTATCGTAGTAATAGAGTTCTAATGCTTCTTAAAACGCGATATCGCATTTCATTTCCATGCTTCATGGTAAGATATAATATGATTTGCGAAGTGTTATGTATTCCTCCTCTACACTTCAAATGAATGTAAATGCGACACTTCCTTGCAAGGAAATAGCGTTTGCAGATGTCTACGTATCGTAGGGATAGAGTTCTAATGCTTCTTAAAACGCGATATCGCATCTCATTACTATGTTTCATGGTAAGATATAATAAGATTTGCGAAGTGTCATGTATTCCTCGTCTACACTTCAAATGAATGTAAATGCGACACTTCCTTGCAAGGAAATAGCGTTTGCAGATGTCTACGTATCGTAGCAATAGAGTTCTTATGATTCTTAAAACGCGATATCGCATCCCATTTCTATGTTTCATGGTAAGATATAATATGATTTGCGAAGTGTCATGTATTCTTCGTCTACACTTGAAATGAATGTAAATGCGACTCTTCCTTGCAAGGAAATAGCGTTTGCAGATGTCTACGTATCGTAGCGATAGAGTTCTTATGATCCTTAAAACGCGATATCGCATCTCATTTCTATGTTTCATGGTAATATATAATATGAATTGCGAAGTGTCATTTATTCCTCGTCTACACCTCAAATGAATGTAAATGCGACACTTCCTTGCTAGGAAATAGCGTCGGCAGATGTCTAGGTATCGTAGCAATAGATTTCTGATGCTTCTTAAAACGCGATATCGCATCACATTTCTATGTTTCATGGTAAGATATAATATGATTTGCGAAGTGTCATGTATTCCTCGACTACACTACAAATGAATGTAAATGCCACACTTCCCTGCTAGGAAATAGCGTCTGCAGATGACTAGGTATCGTAGCAATAGAGTTCTAATGCTTCTTAAAACGCGATATCGCATCTCATTTCTTTGTTTCATGGTAAGATATAATATGATTTGCGAAGTGTCATGTATTCTTCGTCTACACTTCAAATGAATGTAAATGCGACTCTTCCTTGCAAGGAAATAGCGTTTGCAGATGTCTACGTATCACAGCAATAGAGTCCTTGTGATTCTTAGAACGCGATATCGCATCTCATTACTATGTTTCATGGTAAGATATAATAAGATTTGCCAAGTGTCATGTATTCCTCGTCTACACTTCAAATGAATGTGAATGCGACACTTGCACGCTAGGAAATAGCGTTTGCAGATGTCTAGGGATCGTAGCAATAGAGTTCTTATGATTCTTGAAACGCGATATCGCATCTCATTTCTATGATTCATGGTAAGATATAATATGATTTGCGAAGTGTCATGTATTCTTCGTCTACACTTCAAATGAATGTAAATGCGACACTTCCTCGCTAGGAAATAGCGTTTGCAGATGTCTACGTATCGTAGCAATAGATTTCCAATGCTTCTTAAAACGCGATATCGCATCTGATTTCTATGATTCATGGTAAGATATAATATGATTTGCGAAGTGTCATGTATTCTTCGTCTACTCTTTAAATGAATGTAAATGCGACTCTTCCTTGCAAGGAAATAGCGTTTGCAGATGTCTACGTATCGTAGCGATAGAGTTCTTATAATCCTTAAAACGCGATATCGCATCTCATTTCTATGTTTCATGGTAATATATAATATGAATTGCGAAGTGTCATTTATTCCTCGTCTACACCTCAAATGAATGTAAATGCGACACTTCCTTGCTAGGAAATAGCGTCTGCAGATGTCTAGGTATCGTAGCAATAGATTTCTGATGCTTCTTAAAACGCGATATCGCATCACATTTCTATGTTTCGTGGTAAGATATAATATGATTTGCGAAGTGTCATGTATTCCTCGACTACACTTCAAATGAATGTAAATGCCACACTTCCCTGCTAGGAAATAGCGTCTGCAGATGACTAGGTATCGTAGCAATAGAGTTCTAATGCTTCTTAAAACGCGATATCGCATCTCATTTCTTTGTTTCATGGTAAGATATAATATGATTTGCGAAGTGTCATGTATTCTTCGTCTACACTTCAAATGAATGTAAATGCGACTCTTCCTTGCAAGGAAATAGCGTTTGCAGATGTCTAGGTATCGTAGTAATAGAGTTCTAATGCTTCTTAAAACGCGATATCGCATTTCATTTCCATGCTTCATGGTAAGATATAATATGATTTGCGAAGTGTTATGTATTCCTCTTCTACACTTCAAATGAATGTAAATGCGACACTTCCTTGCAAGGAAATAGCGTTTGCAGATGTCTACGTATCGTAGGGATAGAGTTCTAGTGCTTCTTAAAACGACATATCGCACCTCAATTCTATGTTTCATGATAAGATATAATATTCATTGCGAAGTGTTATGCATTCCTCGTCTACGATTCAAATGGATGTAAATGCGACACCTCCTTGCTTGGAAATAGCGCTTGCAGATGTCTACGTAACGAAGCAATAGTGTTCAAATGCTTCTTAAAACAAGATATCGCATCTCATTTCTATGTTTCATGGTAAGATATAATATGATATGCGAAGTGTTATGTATTCCTCGTCTACACTTCAAATGAATGTAAATGCGACTCTTCCTTGCAAGGAAATAGCGTTTGCAGATGTCTACGTATCGTAGCAATAGAGTTCTAATGCTTCTTAAAACGCGATATCGCATCTCATTTCCATGTTTCATGGTAAGATATAATATGATTGGGGAAGTATTACGTATTCATCGTCTACACTTCAAATGAATGTAAATGCGACACTTCCTCGCTAGGAAATAGCGTTTGCAGATGTCTACGTATCGTAGCAATAGATTTCCAATGCTTCTTAAAACGCGATATCGCATCTGATTTCTATGATTCATGGTAAGATATAATATGATTTGCGAAGTGTCATGTATTCTTCGTCTACACTTTAAATGAATGTAAATGCGACTCTTCCTTGCAAGGAAATAGCGTTTGCAGATGTCTACGTATCGTAGCGATAGAGTTCTTATGATCCTTAAAACGCGATATCGCATCTCATTTCTATGTTTCATGGTAATATATAATATGAATTGCGAAGTGTCATTTATTCCTCGTCTACACCTCAAATGAATGTAAATGCGACACTTCCTTGCTAGGAAATAGCGTCTGCAGATGTCTAGGTATCGTAGCAATAGATTTCTGATGCTTCTTAAAACGCGATATCGCATCACATTTCTATGTTTCATGGTAAGATATAATATGATTTGCGAAGTGTCATGTATTCCTCGACTACACTTCAAATGAATGTAAATGCCACACTTCCTTGCAAGGAAATAGCGTTTGCAGATGTCTACGTATCGTAGGGATAGAGTTCTAATGCTTCTTAAAACGACATATCGCACCTCAATCCTATGTTTCATGATAAGATATAATATTCATTGCGAAGTGTTATGCATTCCTCGTCTACGATTCAAATGGATGTAAATGCGACACCTCCTTGCTTGGAAATAGCGCTTGCAGATGTCTACGTAACGAAGCAATAGTGTTCAAATGCTTCTTAAAACAAGATATCGCATCTCATCTCTATGTTTCATGGTAAGATATAATATGATATGCGAAGTGTTATGTATTCCTCGTCTACACTTCAAATGAATGTAAATGCGACTCTTCCTTGCAAGGAAATAGCGTTTGCAGATGTCTACGTATCGTAGCAATAGATTTCCAATGCTTCTTAAAACGCGATATCGCATCTGATTTCTATGTTTCATGGTAAGATATAATATGATTTGCGAAGTGTCATGTATTCCTCGTCTACACTTCAAATGAATGTAAATGCCACACTTCCCTACTAGGAAATAGCGTCTCCAGATGACTAGGTATCATAGCAATAGAGTTCTAATGCTTCTTAAAACGCGATATCGCATCTCATTTCTATGTTTCATGGTAAGATATAATATGATTTGCGAAGTGTCATGTATTCCACGTCTACACTTCAAACGAATGTGAATGCGACACTTGCTCGCTAGGAAATAGCGTTTGCAGATGTCTAGGTATCGTAGCAATAGAGTTCTAATTCTTCTTAAAACGCGATATCGCATCTCATTTCTATGTCTCATGGTAAGATATAATATTCATTGCGAATTGTTATGCATTCCTCGTCTACGATTCAAATGAATGTAAATGCGGCACTTCCTTGCAAGGAAATAGCGTTTGCAGATGTCTATGTATCGTAGCAATAGAGTTCTTATGATTCTTAAATCGCGATATTGCTTCTCATTTCTATGTTTCATGGTAAGGTATAATATGATTTGCGAAGTGTTATGTATTCCTCGTCTACACTTCAAATGAATGTAAATGCGACACTTCCTTGCAAGGAATAGGCGTTTGCAGATGTCTACGTATCGTAGCATTGAATTTCTGATGCTTCTTAAAACGCGATATCGCATCTCATTTCTATGTTTCATGGTAAGATATAATATGATTTGCGAAGTGTCATGTATTCTTCGTCTACACTTTAAATGAATGTAAATGCGACTCTTCCTTGCAAGGAAATAGCGTTTGCAGATGTCTACGTATCGTAGCGATAGAGTTCTTATGATTCTTAAAACGCGATATCGCATTCCATTTCCATGCTTCATGGTAAGATATAATATGATTTGCGAAGTGTTATGTATTCCTCTTCTACACTTCAAATGAATGTAAATGCGACACTTCCTTGCAAGGAAATAGCGTTTGCAGATGTCTACGTATCGTAGGGATAGAGTTCTAATGCTTCTTAAAACGACATATCGCACCTCAATTCTATGTTTCATGATAAGATATAATATTCATTGCGAAGTGTTATGCATTCCTCGTCTACGATTCAAATGGATGTAAATGCGACACCTCCTTGCTTGGAAATAGCGCTTGCAGATGTCTACGTAACGAAGCAATAGTGTTCAATTGCTTCTTAAAACAAGATATCGCATCTCATTTCTATGTTTCATGGTAAGATATAATATGATATGCGAAGTGTTATGTATTCCTCGTCTACACTTCAAATGAATGTAAATGCGACTCTTCCTTGCAAGGAAATAGCGTTTGCAGATGTCTACGTATCGTAGCAATAGAGTTCTAATGCTTCTTAAAACGCGATATCGCATCTCATTTCCATGTTTCATGGTAAGATATAATATGATTGGGGAAGTGTTACGTATTCCTCGTCTACACTTCAAATGAATGTAAATGCGACACTTCCTCGCTAGGAAATAGCGTTTGCAGATGTCTACGTATCGTAGCAATAGATTTCCAATGCTTCTTAAAAACGCGATATCGCATCTGATTTCTATGTTTCATGGTAAGATATATATGATTTGCGAAGTGTCATGTATTCTTCGTCTACACTTTAAATGAATGTAAATGCGACTCTTCCTTGCAAGGAAATAGCGTTTGCAGATGTCTACGTATCGTAGCGATAGAGTTCTTATGATCCTTAAAACGCGATATCGCATCTCATTTCTATGTTTCATGGTAATATATAATATGAATTGCGAAGTGTCATTTATTCCTCGTCTACACCTCAAATGAATGTAAATGCGACACTTCCTTGCTAGGAAATAGCGTCTGCAGATGTCTAGGTATCGTAGCAATAGATTTCTGATGCTTCTTAAAACGCGATATCGCATCACATTTCTATGTTTCATGGTAAGATATAATATGATTTGCGAAGTGTCATGTATTCCTCGACTACACTTCAAATGAATGTAAATGCCACACTTCCCTGCTAGGAAATAGCGTCTGCAGATGACTAGGTATCGTAGCAATAGAGTTCTAATGCTTCTTAAAACGCGATATCGCATCTCATTTCTTTGTTTCATGGTAAGATATAATATGATTTGCGAAGTGTTATGTATTCCTCTTCTACACTTCAAATGAATGTAAATGCGACACTTCCTTGCAAGGAAATAGCGTTTGCAGATGTCTACGTATCGTAGGGATAGAGTTCTAATGCTTCTTAAAACGACATATCGCACCTCAATTCTATGTTTCATGATAAGATATAATATTCATTGCGAAGTGTTATGCATTCCTCGTCTACGATTCAAATGGATGTAAATGCGACACCTCCTTGCTTGGAAATAGCGCTTGCAGATGTCTACGTAACGAAGCAATAGTGTTCAAATGCTTCTTAAAACAAGATATCGCATCTCATTTCTATGTTTCATGGTAAGATATAATATGATATGCGAAGTGTTATGTATTCCTCGTCTACACTTCAAATGAATGTAAATGCGACTCTTCCTTGCAAGGAAATAGCGTTTGCAGATGTCTACGTATCGTAGCAATAGAGTTCTAATGCTTCTTAAAACGCGATATCGCATCTCATTTCCATGTTTCATGGTAAGATATAATATGATTAGGGAAGTGTTATGTATTCCTCGTCTACACTTCAAATGAATGTAAATGCCACACTTCCCTACTAGGAAATAGCGTCTGCAGATGACTAGGTATCGTAGCAATAGAGTTCTAATGCTTCTTAAAACGCGATATCGCATCTCATTTCTATGTTCATGGTAAGATATAATATGATTTGCGAAGTGTCATGTATTCCACGTCTACACTTCAAACGAATGTGAATGCGACACTTGCTCGCTAGGAAATAGCGTTTGCAGATGTCTAGGTGTCGTAGCAATAGAGTTCTAATTCTTCTTAAAACGCGATATCGCATCTCATTTCTATGTCTCATGGTAAGATATAATATTCATTGCGAATTGTTATGCATTCCTCGTCTACGATTCAAATGAATGTAAATGCGGCACTTCCTTGCAAGGAAATAGCGTTTGCAGATGTCTATGTATCGTAGCAATAGAGTTCTTATGATTCTTAAATCGCGATATTGCTTCTCATTTCTATGTTTCATGGTAAGGTATAATATGATTTGCGAAGTGTTATGTATTCCTCGTCTACACTTCAAATGAATGTAAATGCGACACTTCCTTGCAAGGAAATAGCGTTTGCAGATGTCTACGTATCGTAGCATTGAATTTCTGATGCTTCTTAAAACGCGATATCGCATCTCATTTCTATGTTTCAATGGTAAGATATAATATGATTTGCGAAGTGTCATGTATTCTTCGTCTACACTTTAAATGAATGTAAATGCGACTCTTCCTTGCAAGGAAATAGCGTTTGCAGATGTCTACGTATCGTAGCGATAGAGTTTCTATGATTCTTAAAACGCGATATCGCATCTCATTTCTATGTTTCATGGTAATATATAATATGAATTGCGAAGTGTCATTTATTCCTCGTCTACACCTCAAATGAATGTAAATGCGACACTTCCTTGCTAGGAAATAGCGTCTGCAGATGTCTAGGTATCGTAGCAATAGATTTCTGATGCTTCTTAAAACGCGATATCGCATCACATTTCTATGTTTCATGGTAAGATATAATATGATTTGCGAAGTGTCATGTATTCCTCGTCTACACTTCAAATGAATGTAAATGCGACACTTCCTTGCAAGGAAATAGCGTTTGCAGATGTCTACGTATCGAAGGGATAGAGTTCTAATGCTTCTTAAAACGCGATATCGCATCTCATTACTATGTTTCATGGTAAGATATAATAAGATTTGTGAAGTGTCATGTATTCCTCGTCTACACTTCAAATGAATGTAAATGCGGCACTTCCTTGCAAGGAAATAGCGTTTGCAGATGTCTACGTATCGTAGCAATAGAGTTCTTATGACTCTTAAATCGCGATATTGCTTCGCATTTCTATGTTTCATGGTAAGGTATAATATGATTTGCGAAGTGTTATGTATTCCTCGTCTACACTTCAAATGAATGTAAATGCGACACTTCCTTGCAAGGAAATAGCGTTTGCAGATGTCTACGTATCGTAGCATTGAATTTCTGATGCTTCTTAAAACGCGATATCGCATCTCATTTCTATGTTTCATGGTAAGATATAATATGATTTGCGAAGTGTCATGTATTCTTCGTCTACACTTTAAATGAATGTAAATGCGACTCTTCCTTGCAAGGAAATAGCGTTTGCAGATGTCTACGTATCGTAGCGATAGAGTTCTTATGATTCTTAAAACGCGATATCGCATTCCATTTCCATGCTTCATGGTAAGATATAATATGATTTGCGAAGTGTTATGTATTCCTCTTCTACACTTCAAATGAATGTAAATGCGACACTTCCTTGCAAGGAAATAGCGTTTGCAGATGTCTACGTATCGTAGGGATAGAGTTCTAATGCTTCTTAAAACGACATATCGCACCTCAATTCTATGTTTCATGATAAGATATAATATTCATTGCGAAGTGTTATGCATTCCTCGTCTACGATTCAAATGGATGTAAATGCGACACCTCCTTGCTTGGAAATAGCGCTTGCAGATGTCTACGTAACGAAGCAATAGTGTTCAAATGCTTCTTAAAACAAGATATCGCATCTCATTTCTATGTTTCATGGTAAGATATAATATGATATGCGAAGTGTTATGTATTCCTCGTCTACACTTCAAATGAATGTAAATGCGACTCTTCCTTGCAAGGAAATAGCGTTTGCAGATGTCTACGTATCGTAGCAATAGAGTTCTAATGCTTCTTAAAACGCGATATCGCATCTCATTTCCATGTTTCATGGTAAGATATAATATGATTGGGGAAGTGTTACGCATTCCTCGTCTACACTTCAAATGAATGTAAATGCGACACTTCCTCGCTAGGAAATAGCGTTTGCAGATGTCTACGTATCGTAGCAATAGATTTCCAATGCTTCTTAAAACGCGATATCGCATCTGATTTCTATGTTTCATGGTAAGATATAATATGATTTGCGAAGTGTCATGTATTCTTCGTCTACACTTTAAATGAATGTAAATGCGACTCTTCCTTGCAAGGAAATAGCGTTTGCAGATGTCTACGTATCGTAGCGATAGAGTTCTTATGATCCTTAAAACGCGATATCGCATCTCATTTCTATGTTTCATGGTAATATATAATATGAATTGCGAAGTGTCATTTATTCCTCGTCTACACCTCAAATGAATGTAAATGCGACTCTTCCTTGCAAGGAAATAGCGTTTGCAGATGTCTACGTATCGTAGCAATAGAGTTCTAATGCTTCTTAAAACGCGATATCGCATCTCATTTCCATGTTTCATGGTAAGATATAATATGATTGGGGAAGTGTTACGTATTCCTCGTCTACACTTCAAATGAATGTAAATGCGACACTTCCTCGCTAGGAAATAGCGTTTGCAGATGTCTACGTATCGTAGCAATAGATTTCCAATGCTTCTTAAAACGCGATATCGCATCTGATTTCTATGTTTCATGGTAAGATATAATATGATTTGCGAAGTGTCATGTATTCTTCGTCTACACTTTAAATGAATGTAAATGCGACTCTTCCTTGCAAGGAAATAGCGTTTGCAGATGTCTACGTATCGTAGCGATAGAGTTCTTATGATCCTTAAAACGCGATATCGCATCTCATTTCTATGTTTCATGGTAATATATAATATGAATTGCGAAGTGTCATTTATTCCTCGTCTACACCTCAAATGAATGTAAATGCGACACTTCCTTGCTAGGAAATAGCGTCTGCAGATGTCTAGGTATCGTAGCAATAGATTTCTGATGCTTCTTAAAACGCGATATCGCATCACATTTCTATGTTTCATGGTAAGATATAATATGATTTGCGAAGTGTCATGTATTCCTCGACTACACTTCAAATGAATGTAAATGCCACACTTCCCTGCTAGGAAATAGCGTCTGCAGATGACTAGGTATCGTAGCAATAGAGTTCTAATGCTTCTTAAAACGCGATATCGCATCTCATTTCTTTGTTTCATGGTAAGATATAATATGATTTGCGAAGTGTTATGTATTCCTCTTCTACACTTCAAATGAATGTAAATGCGACACTTCCTTGCAAGGAAATAGCGTTTGCAGATGTCTACGTATCGTAGGGATAGAGTTCTAATGCTTCTTAAAACGACATATCGCACCTCAATTCTATGTTTCATGATAAGATATAATATTCATTGCGAAGTGTTATGCATTCCTCGTCTACGATTCAAGTGGATGTAAATGCGACACCTCCTTGCTTGGAAATAGCGCTTGCAGATGTCTACGTAACGAAGCAATAGTGTTCAAATGCTTCTTAAAACAAGATATCGCATCTCATTTCTATGTTTCATGGTAAGATATAATATGATATGCGAAGTGTTATGTATTCCTCGTCTACACTTCAAATGAATGTAAATGCGACTCTTCCTTGCAAGGAAATAGCGTTTGCAGATGTCTACGTATCGTAGCAATAGAGTTCTAATGCTTCTTAAAACGCGATATCGCATCTCATTTCCATGTTTCATGGTAAGATATAATATGATTAGGGAAGTGTTATGTATTCCTCGTCTACACTTCAAATGAATGTAAATGCCACACTTCCCTACTAGGAAATAGCGTCTGCAGATGACTAGGTATCGTAGCAATAGAGTTCTAATGCTTCTTAAAACGCGATATCGCATCTCATTTCTATGTTTCATGGTAAGATATAATATGATTTGCGAAGTGTCATGTATTCCACGTCTACACTTCAAACGAATGTGAATGCGACACTTGCTCGCTAGGAAATAGCGTTTGCAGATGTCTAGGTATCGTAGCAATAGAGTTCTAATTCTTCTTAAAACGCGATATCGCATCTCATTTCTATGTCTCATGGTAATATATAATATTCATTGCAAATTGTTATGCATTCCTCGTCTACGATTCAAATGAATGTAAATGCGGCACTTCCTTGCAAGGAAATAGCGTTTGCAGATGTCTATGTATCGTAGCAATAGAGTTCTTATGATTCTTAAATCGCGATATTGCTTCTCATTTCTATGTTTCATGGTAAGGTATAATATGATTTGCGAAGTGTTATGTATTCCTCGTCTACACTTCAAATGAATGTAAATGCGACACTTCCTTGCAAGGAAATAGCGTTTGCAGATGTCTACGTATCGTAGCATTGAATTTCTGATGCTTCTTAAAACGCGATATCGCATCTCATTTCTATGTTTCAATGGTAAGATATAATATGATTTGCGAAGTGTCATGTATTCTTCGTCTACACTTTAAATGAATGTAAATGCGACTCTTCCTTGCAAGGAAATAGCGTTTGCAGATGTCTACGTATCGTAGCGATAGAGTTCTTATGATTCTTAAAACGCGATATCGCATCTCATTTCTATGTTTCATGGTAATATATAATATGAATTGCGAAGTGTCATTTATTCCTCGTCTACACCTCAAATGAATGTAAATGCGACACTTCCTTGCTAGGAAATAGCGTCTGCAGATGTCTAGGTATCGTAGCAATAGATTTCTGATGCTTCTTAAAACGCGATATCGCATCACATTTCTATGTTTCATGGTAAGATATAATATAATTTGCGAAGTGTCATGTATTCCTCGTCTACACTTCAAATGAATGTAAATGCGACACTTCCTTGCAAGGAAATAGCGTTTGCAGATGTCTACGTATCGAAGGGATAGAGTTCTAATGCTTCTTAAAACGCGATATCGCATCTCATTACTATGTTTCATGGTAAGATATAATAAGATTTGTGAAGTGTCATGTATTCCTCGTCTACACTTCAAATGAATGTAAATGCGGCACTTCCTTGCAAGGAAATAGCGTTTGCAGATGTCTACGTATCGTAGCAATAGAGTTCTTATGACTCTTAAATCGCGATATTGCTTCGCATTTCTATGTTTCATGGTAAGGTATAATATGATTTGCGAAGTGTTATGTATTCCTCGTCTACACTTCAAATGAATGTAAATGCGACACTTCCTTGCAAGGAAATAGCGTTTGCAGATGTCTACGTATCGTAGCATTGAATTTCTGATGCTTCTTAAAACGCGATATCGCATCCCATTTCTATGTTTCATGGTAAGATATAATATGATTTGCGAAGTGTCATGTATTCTTCGTCTACACTTTAAATGAATGTAAATGCGACTCTTCCTTGCAAGGAAATAGCGTTTGCAGATGTCTACGTATCGTAGCGATAGAGTTCTTATGATCCTTAAAACGCGATATCGCATCTCATTTCTATGTTTCATGGTGATATATAATGTGAATTGCGAAGTGTCATTTATTCCTCGTCTACACCTCAAATGAATGTAAATGCGACACTTCCTTGCTAGGAAATAGCGTCTGCAGATGTCTAGGTATCGTAGCAATAGATTTCTGATGCTTCTTAAAACGCGATATCGCATCACATTTCTATGTTTCATGGTAAGATATAATATGATTTGCGAAGTGTCATGTATTCCTCGACTACACTTCAAATGAATGTAAATGCCACACTTCCCTGCTAGGAAATAGCGTCTGCAGATGACTAGGTATCGTAGCAATAGAGTTCTAATGCTTCTTAAAACGCGATATCGCATCTCATTTCTTTGTTTCATGGTAAGATATAATATGATTTGCGAAGTGTTATGTATTCCTCTTCTACACTTCAAATGAATGTAAATGCGACACTTCCTTGCAAGGAAATAGCGTTTGCAGATGTCTACGTATCGTAGGGATAGAGTTCTAATGCTTCTTAAAACGACATATCGCACCTCAATTCTATGTTTCATGATAAGATATAATATTCATTGCGAAGTGTTATGCATTCCTCGTCTACGATTCAAATGGATGTAAATGCGACACCTCCTTGCTTGGAAATAGCGCTTGCAGATGTCTACGTAACGAAGCAATAGTGTTCAAATGCTTCTTAAAACAAGATATCGCATCTCATTTCTATGTTTCATGGTAAGATATAATATGATATGCGAAGTGTTATGTATTCCTCGTCTACACTTCAAATGAATGTAAATGCGACTCTTCCTTGCAAGGAAATAGCGTTTGCAGATGTCTACGTATCGTAGCAATAGAGTTCTAATGCTTCTTAAAACGCGATATCGCACCTCATTTCCATGTTTCATGGTAAGATATAATATGATTTGCGAAGTGTCATGTATTCTTCGTCTACACTTCAAATGAATGTAAATGCGACTCTTCCTTGCAAGGAAATAGCGTTTGCAGATGTCTACGTATCGTAGCAATAGAGTTCTAATGCTTCTTAAAACGCGATATCGCATCTCATTTCCATGCTTCATGGTAAGATATAATATGATTTGCGAAGTGTTTTGTATTCCTCTTCTACACTTCAAATGAATGTAAATGCGACACTTTCTTGCAAGGAAATAGCGTTTGCAGATGTCTACGTATCGTAGCAATAGATTTCTAATGCTCCTTAAAACGCGATATCGCATCTCATTTCTGTGTTTCATGGTAAGATATAATATGATTTGCAAAGTGTTATGTATTCCACGTCTACACTTGAAATGAATGTGAATGCGACATTTCCTCGCTAGGAAATAGCTTTTGCAGATGTCTACGTATCGTAGCAATAGATTTCCAATGCTTCTTAAAACGCGATATCGCATCTGATTTCTAAGTTTCATGGTAAGATATAATATGATTTGCGAAGTGTCATGTATTCCTCGTCTAGACTTCAAATGAATGTAAATGCGACTCTTCCTCGCAAGGAAATAGCGTTTGCAGATGTCAACGTATCGTAGCAATAGAGATCTAATGCTTCTTAAAACGCGATATCGCATCTCATTTCCAGGCTTCATGGTAAGATATAATATGATTTGCGAAGTGTTATGTATTCCTCTTCTACACTTCAAATGAATGTAAATGCGACACTTTCTTGCAAGGAAATAGCGTTTGCAGATGTCTACGTATCGTAGCAATAGAGTTCTTATGATTCTTAAATCGCGATATTGCTTCTCATTTCTATGTTTCACGGTAAGGTATAATATGATTTGCGAAGTGTCATGTATTCCTCGTCTACACTTCAAATGAATGTAAATGCGACACTTCCCTGCAAGGAAATAGCGTTTGCAGATGTCTACGTATCGTAGCAATAGAGTTCTAATGCTCCTTAAAACGCGATATCGCATCTCATTTCTGTGTTTCATGGTAAGATATAATATGATTTGCAAAGTGTTATGTATTCCACGTCTACACTTGAAATGAATGTGAATGCGACATTTCCTCGCTAGGAAATAGCGTTTGCAGATGTCTACGTATCGTAGCAATAGATTTCCAATGCTTCTTAAAACGCGATATCGCATCTCATTTCCATGCTTCATGGTAAGATATAATATGATTTGCGAAGTGTTATGTATTCCTCTTCTACACTTCAAATGAATGTAAATGCGACACTTTCTTGCAAGGAAATAGCGTTTGCAGATGTCTACGTATCGTAGCAATAGAATTCCAATGCTTCTTAAAACGCGATATCGCATCTGATTTCTATGTTTCATGGTAAGATATAATATGATTTGCGAAGTGTCATGTATTCCTCGTCTACACTTCAAATGAATGTAAATGCGACTCTTCCTTGCAAGGAAATAGCGTTTGCAGATGTCAACGTATCGTAGCAATAGAGCTCTAATGCTTCTTAAAACGCGATATCGCATCTCATTTCTATGTTTCATGGTAAGATGTAATATGATTGGGGAAGTGTTATGTATTCCTCGTCTACACTTCAAATGAATGTAAATACGACACTTCCTTGCAAGGAAATAGCGTTTGCAGATGTCTACGTATCGTAGCAATAGAGTTCTTATGATTCTTAGAACACGATATCGCATCTCATTTCTATGTTTCATGGTAAGGTATAATATGATTTGCGATGTGTTATGTATTCCTCGTCTACACTTCAATTGAATGTAAATGCTACACTTCCTTGCAAGGAAATAGCGTTTGCAAGTGTCTACCTATCGTAGCAATAGTGTTCTAATGCTTCTTAATACGCGATATCGCATCTCATTTCTATGTTTCATGGTAATATATAATATGATTTGCGACGTATCATGTATTCTTCGTCTACACTTCAAATGAATGTAAATGCGACTCTTCC
Organism: Xylocopa sonorina; assembly: GCF_050948175.1. Taxonomy (NCBI): domain Eukaryota; kingdom Metazoa; phylum Arthropoda; class Insecta; order Hymenoptera; family Apidae; genus Xylocopa; species Xylocopa sonorina. The sequence goes on from NW_027490583.1 coordinate 87,744, forward strand.
TTGCAAGGAAATAGCGTTTGCATATGTCTACGTATCGTAGCAATAGAGTTCTTATGATTCATAAAACGCGATATCGCATCTCATTTCTATGTTTCATGGTAAGGTATAATATGATTTGCGAAGTGTCATGTATTCCCCGTCTACACTTCAAATGAATGTAAATGCCACACTTCCCTGCTAGGAAATAGCGTCTGCAGATGACTGGGGATCGTAGCAATAGAGTTCTAATGCTTCTTAAAGCGCGATATCGCACCTCATTTCTATGTTTCATGGTAAGATAAAATATGATTTGCGAAGTGTCATGTATTCTTCGTCTACACATCAAATGAATGTAAATGCGACTCTTCCTTGCAAGGAAATAGCGTTTGCAGATGTCTACGTATCGTGGCAATAGAGTTCCAAAGCTTCTTAAAACGCGATATTGCATCTCATTTCTATGTTTCATGGTAAGATATAATATGATTGGGGAAGTGTTATGTATTACTCGTCTACACTTCAAATGAATGTAAATGCGACACTTCCTTGCAAGGAAATAGCGTTTGCAGATGTCTACGTATCGTAGCAATAGAGTTCTTATGATTCTTAGAACGCGATATCGCATCTCATTTCTATGTTTCATGGTAAGGTATAATATGATTTGCGAAGTGTTATGTATTCCTCTTCTACACTTCAAATGAATGTAGATGCGACACTTCCTTGCAAGGAAATAGCGTTTGCAGATGTCCACGTATAGTAGGGATAGAGTTCTAATGCTTCTTAAAACGAGATATCGCATCTCATTTTTATGTTTCATGATAAGATATAATATTCATTGCGAAGTGTTATGCATTCCTCGTCTACACTTCAAATGAATGTAAATGCCACACTTCCCTGCTAGGAAATAGCGTCTGCAGATGACTAGGTATCGTAGCAATAGAGTTCTAATGCTTCTTAAAACGCGTTATCGCATCTCATTCCTATGTTTCATGGTAAGATATAATATGAATTGCGAAGTGTTATGTATTCCTCGTCTACACATCTAATGAATGTAAATGCGACACTTCCTTGCAAGGAAATAGCGTTCGCAGATGTCTACGTATCGAAGCAATAGAGTTCAAATGCTTCTTAAGACGCGATATCGCATCTCATTTCTATGTTTCATGGTAAGATATAATATGATTTGCGAAGTGTTATGTATTCCTCGTCTACACTTCAAATGAATGTAAATGCGACACTTCCTTGCAAGGAAATAGAATTTGCAAATGTCTACCTATCGTAGCAATAGTGTTCTAATGATTCTTAAAACGCGATATCGCATCTCATTTCTATGTTTCATGGTAAGGTATAATATGATTTGCGAAGTGTTATGTATTACTCGTCTACGCTTCAAATGAATGAAAATGCGACACTTCCTTGCAAGGAAATAGCGTTTGGAGATGTCTACGTATCGTAGCAATAGAGTTCTTATGATTCTTAAAACGCGATATCAAATCTGATTTCTGTGTTTCATGGTAAGATATAATATGATTTGCGAAGTGTTATGTATTCCTCGTCTACACTTCAAATGAATGTGAATGCGACACTTCCTCGCTAGGATACAGCGTTTGCAGATGTCTGCGTATCGTAGCAATAGATTTCCAATGCTTCTTAAAACGCGATATCGCATCTCATTTCTATGTTTCATGGTAAGATATAATATGATTTGCGAAGTGTCATGTATTCTTCGTCTACACTTTAAATGAATGTAAATGCGACTCTTCCTTGCAAGGAAATAGCGTTTGCAGATGTCTACGTATCGTAGCGATAGAGTTCTTATGATCCTTAAAACGCGATATCGCATCTCATTTCTATGTTTCATGATAAGATATAATATTCATTACGAAGTGTTATGCATTCCTCGTCTACGATTCAAATGGATGAAAATGGGACACTTCCTTGCTAGGAAATAGCGTTTGCAGGTGTCTACGTATCCTTGCAATAGAGTTCTTATGATTCTTAAAACGCGATATCGCATCTCATTTCTATGTTTCATGGTAAGATATAATATGATTAGCGAAGTGTTATGTAGTCTTCGTCTACGATTCAAATGGATGAAAATGCGACACTTCCTTCCTAGGAAATAGCGTTTGCAGATGTCTACGTATCGAAGCAATAGAGTTCAAATGCTTCTTAAAACGAGATATTGCATCTCATACCTATGTTTCATGATAAGATATAATATTCATTGCGAATTGTTATGCATTCCTCGTCTACACTTCAAATGAATGTAAATGCCACACTTCCCTGCTAGGAAATAGCGCCTGCAGATGACTAGGGATCGTAGCAATAGAGTTCTAATGCTTCTTAAAGCGCGATATCGCATCTCATTTCTATGTTTCATGGTAAGATAGAATATGATTCGCGAAGTGTTATGTAGTCCTCGTCTACACTTCAAATGAATGTAAATGCGACACTTCCTTGCTAGGAAATAGCGTTTGCAGATGTCAACCTATCGTAGCAATAGAGTTCTAATGCTTCTTAAAACGCGATATCGCATCTCATTTCTGTGTTTCATGGTAAGATATAATATGATTGGAGAAGTGTTATGTATTCCTCGTCTACACTTCAAATGAATGTAAATGCGACACTTCCTTGCAAGGAAATAGCGTTTGCAAATGTCTACCTATCTTAGCAATAGTGTTCTAATACTTCTTAAAACGCGATATCGCATCTCATTTCTATGTTTCACGGTAAGATATAATATGATTTGCGAAGTGTTATGTATTCCTCGTCTACACTTCAAATGAATGTAAATGCGACACTTCCTTGCAAGGAAATAGCGTTTGCAAATGTCTACCTATCTTAGCAATAGTGTTCTAATACTTCTTAAAACGCGATATCGCATCTCATTTCTATGTTTCACGGTAAGATATAATATGATTTGCGAAGTGTTATGTATTCCTCGTCTACACTTCAAATGAATGTAAATGCGACTCTTCCTTGCAAGGAAATAGCGTTTGCAGATGTCTACGTATCGAAGCAATAGAGTTCAAATGCTTCTTAAGACGCGATATCGCATCTCATTTCTATGTTTCATGGTAAGATATAATATGATTTGCGAAGTGTTATGTATTCCTCGTCTACACTTCAAATGAATGTAAATGCGACACTTCCTTGCTAGGAAATAGCGTTTGCAGATGTCTACCTATCGTAGCAATAGAGTTCTAATGCTTCTTAAAACGCGATATCGCATCTCATTTCCATGTTCCATGGTAAGATATAATATGATTTGCGAAGTGTTACGTATTCCTCTTCTACACTTCAAATGAATGTAAATGCGAAACTTCCTTGCTAGGAAATAGCGATGCAGATGTCTACCTATCGTAGCAATAGAGTTCTAATGCTTCTTAAAACGCGATATCGCATCTCATTTCCATGTTTCATGGTAAGATATAATACGATTTTCGAAGTGTTATGCATTACTCGTCTACACTTCAAATGAATGTAAATGCGACACTTCCTTGCAAGGAAATAGCGTTTGCAGATGTCTACGTATCGTAGCAATACAGTTCAAATGCTTATTAAGTCGCGATATCGCATCTCATTTCTATGTTTCATGGTAAGATATAATAAGATTTGCGATGTGTTATGTATTCCTCGTCTACACTTCAAATGAATGTGAATGCGACACTTCTTCGCTAGGATATAGCGTTTGCAGATGTCTACGTATCGTAGCAATAGATTTCCAATGCTTCTTAAAACGCGATATCGCATCTCATTTCTATGTTTCATGGTAAGATATAATATGATTTGCGAAGTGTTATGCATTCCTCGTCTACAATTCAAATGGATGAAAATGCGACACTTCCTTGCTAGGAAATAGCGTTTGCAGATGTCTACGTATCGAAGCAATATTGTTCAAATGCTTCTTAAAACAAGATATCGCAACTCATTTCTATGTTACATGTGTAACGTCAGGCGTACCGCCTGCCACCCTCCGGCGTCCACCTCATCATCCCCAGCATCCGTATCCGGAGCCCCTGCACACGGGCCACCCGCCGACTCGCCGTCCCTACAGAAGGAGACAAAGGTACGAGAGGGAAGAGGGATGCAGCATGCCGCGCCCACGCGCGATCTCCACACACGAGGGGGAGGACTTCACCCCGTATTACGAGGGCGAGGAGCTCTCCGACACATACTGGGTCGAATCCCCAGCGATCACGAAGCCCTATACGTACTTCTCGTACATGTGGGATTAGAATAAGCACACTACTCATATATGTACATACACACCAACACACACCTAGATTTAAGTAAATATATGTATATATTTTATTCATGCACGGTTATGTTCCGTGCACTCGCGCGCACACTCGACGCTCGCGGCTCACGCTTAACGCGGGCCGCGCCCCACTCCGAACGGCCGCCCCACCACGGGGGCCGAGCGGCCGCCCTACTCCGACCGTCCGCCCCACCGCGAGGGCCCAGCGACTCGCGCGCCGCGCGACCCGAGGAGGTCGCGGACGCGAGATCCGAGAGGCAGTTCTCATCTCATCTCCGAACTGGAGAGTTCGCGTCTCATCTCCGAACCGGAGAGTTCCCAACTCATCTCCGAACTGGAGAGTTCGTATCTCATCTCCGAACCGAGGAGTTCTAATCCAGCATCCGAACGATGCACTTCCGATCCGAGCAATAGGCTCATTCGCAACGAGCAATTAGCTCTAATGCATTCGTCTCTATCCATACTCCCATAGCGGAGTCCATTCGATACTTTATACTATTTCTAATTCTCATTGTAATCGCTAGTCAGTAACTTAGAACTTAGTCAAGTGTATTTAGTATAGTGAAATCATAGAATATAGTTTATTTTTACCAGATTCAAAGTATCTTTATTCGAGTCCAAATACAATTCCTTAATTCTACTCCACGGGTACGCTCGCGATTATTCTATTTCTATATCTCATCTGCGATAGTCTTGAGGCTCGACGACTAGAGCGAACCAGCGCTTAGTTGCTCCATCCTCACTTCTACCGTGTACAGAATATCTTGCGCCCAGGTCGATCCCGGTAAGCTAGAGCGAACCAACGCTTAGCCGTGCCGTATTCAACCGAGGTTCAAGTATTCTCGATGAGCCTTGCACCTCCGACAAAGCGTACACGACGCGCGGGGAGGAGAGAGTTCATTCGTCGTCTCGCTCGGGAATACGTGGGTGATGCACCAGAATATTCAATTTCCTACGTTCGAGTCCTGGTTCCTGTGAAGGAGGTTTCCTTCGCCGCACGACCCGTACGAGTCGCCAATCGTCAGGGCCAAACGCCGATACCTGCCAGCCGGAGTCAACCCGCCTGGACGCTTATTCCCGTAGACGTACCTCCGTTCCAGCCGTACGCCGCCGCCATCCCGGTTGCGGATCCAAGGCGCTCCAGGTACCTGGAAAGAGAAATCAGACAGCGGAATCAAGCCTTCGCAAGGTAAGTTTAGTGTTAGTTACCGTTTTATCGAGTCCGAAACGCCAACGAACCCGGTCCGGACGCAATTCGCGTTATTTTCGGGAACGGTTACGACTTTGTGCCACCGTTGCGAGCGCAACCGCACCTCGGGACGTGACACGAAAGTTATTTTTGGTGACAGCGGTGGGATAGCCACGCGTTTCCTCCGGAAATTCTGCCAAAAGGAACCGCGAAACTAGATATGGCAACCCGGACTCCGACAAAAACGCGCCAACAGACACAGCGAGCCGCCGCGATGGCCGATTCCGAACGCGAAAAACGCACTAGCAGAACGCTTGATTTCCAAGACGCTATCGCCGAGCCTCTTCCTAGTACCGCGCAACAAAATACTTCCGCGAAAAATACGAAAGCGACCGATCCGAGTAATGCCGCGTTGCTCCAGCAAATAGAAATTCTACGTCGTGAATTAGAATCTATTCGCAGAACGCCTGATTTAACGCGCGACGATACTGTTTCTCTAGATATTCCTCGGGGAAATCCGCTTTCCGGACATAATTCGAGCTCCGATTTCAATACAAATAGTTCGCAACACGACGAGCTATCGCTTAAGCAGGCCCTCGAAGCCGTGCCGACATTCGATGGTCAGAATATTCCTATTCTTCAGTTTACCCGAGCGTGTAAACGCGCTTATGAGCTTATCCCTAATGGGTGCGAGCGAACTTTCACACGCCTGCTTAAGGGAAAACTCAAGGGTCGTGCCTACGCCGCGCTAGAAGACGAGCCATGTTACACAATACTCGAATTAACGGACGTTCTTCGCAGCACATTTTGCTCCGTAAAATCAGCTCATCATTATCGGGGTGAACTTGCTAATATATTTATGCTCGCGAACGAGCACATTCTAGATTACATCGGTCGAGTAAAAGATCTTAGAACCGCTATAATTGATTGCGAGAGGCTTGCTCGACGAGACACACCGGAATCGCTCGATGACGTAGACGCGCTCACCCTACAATGTTTTAAAGACGGTCTCATTCCGGAAATTCGAATGCAGATGACGATAAATTCATTCGGCACATTGCGAGAAACGTTCGCTCGAGCGCGAGAACTTTACCAAATGCACGAACGTGATTGCAACCGACTAGGCAGATCGCGTGCCGCGCGACCAGAATCGCGCGAAAAACCAGCCGAAATTATTTGCCGAAAATGCAATAATATCGGACATTACACGACCGAGTGTCGGTTCAGACCGCCATCGCCGTACCGACCGCAGGAATACTTGCGATCCAGGGACGTACCGCCTCCTACTCGAGGCCCCGCGTACGAACAACCGAGACAAATCGTAGCCAGGGACGCGCCCAAATTTTGTCGCTATTGCAAGACCCCGGGGCACGAAATAGGCGAGTGCCGCAAAAGACAGTACAACAACGCGGTAAATAAAAATTCGGGAAACGACAATGGCCTCCGCACCCGCCGCGAGACAGGTGGCGAGGCCGCGCACCAAGTCCGTCCTCTCGCCGCGAACAACTCCAACGCGGAAATCGACGAAACGCCGCGATAAACATAACCGGAAAAACTAGCACGCCAAACGTAATTCTAAAATCCGATCTTCTAATTTCACCAACTCGCTTCATGGTGGACACTGGGGCGGAAATAAATATTATAAAACGTTCGGCTCTAAAAGCATCCGCGCGAATCGATAAGTCCGAGATCGTAATAATAACAGGGGTAACCGATGGCAAAACCGCAACCTTAGGGACGGTGAATCTTGTCATTTTCGGTCGCGTCGTCCCTTTTAATGTGGTCGAGGATGATTTTCCCCTTAAACCAAGCGGGATCCTCGGCTCCGGGTTCTGTATGGACGCAGAAATCTCTTTTCCAAATAAAATAATCAAATGGAATGGTAAGAGAATTCCTTTCGAAGACGATATCGAAACACTCGAGGAACCGTCACCGGACTCGAAAATAAAGCCTCTCCTATCGCCGAAACGTAAACAAGCGCCGCGCACGGAATCTATTCCCCCTCCGCCGCCGCGCCCGCCGCGTAAATCATCGCCTCCGCTGAAACGCGATGCAGCAACGAAATCGAAGCTTCGAACGCAAGACAAAGCAGCTTCTCCGAAGTCAGGAGACCGTATCTCCATTCCGCCGAGATCAAATATCGGTATCAAGGTCCGCGTAGTTAATTCGAACCTCGCGGAAGGTATAATTCCCCGTATCGATCTTGCGCCGGGTATATTTTTCGGAAACGCTCTCGTCAGAGTAATTCGGGGCAAAGCGGTAACTCGAATAATTAATTCATCCGACCGCGCCGTCGAAATCGCGTTACCAGAAATCGTACTTGAGCCCGCGCAAATCATGACTCCCCTCCATAAGGAGGAAAGTCCATCGCTCTATCCGGTTTTTTCTAAATCCAACGTATCCGCCGTACCGATCGGCTCATCCCAAAAAGGGAAAACTTCTATTTCTTTCTCGGGTCAGACACCATATTCGACACTCGAAACTCCTCCTTCGCGTTGCAAAATCGCGAATGTTCAACAGATCTCCTATGCTCAGGCGGTTAAAAATAATATACAACAGGCGCCGTTGAAACAAACATCGAAATCCGCCAATCCTTCGAAATCTCGCCTAGACCGAATTCTTAGTCTCCTCCGTCTCGACCACCTCAACGCAGAGGAAAGAGAGCACGTCGTCCGTCTCGTTCAAAGCACGCAGGAGCTTTTTCACATTGAGGGGGATAAATTAGGGCATACGTCAGCAACCACGCACAAGATTCCAACCGTCGACGACCGCCCCGTCAATGTGAAACAATACCGGTTCCCACCAGCTCATAAGGAGGAGATTCGACGACAAGTCGACAAATTTTTACAAAATGGTGTCATCTCTCCGTCAAAATCACCATATAATTCGCCATTGTGGGTTGTCCCAAAGAAACCGGACTCCTTGGGCAACAAGCAATGGCGCGTCGTCATCGACTACCGCGCACTCAATGAGAAATCTGTCGCCGATGCCTATCCCCTCCCTTGCATTACCGAGATACTTGATCAGCTCGGGAGCGCGAAGTATTTTAGTACATTCGATCTCGCGAGCGGATTTCACCAGATCCCAATGGAGCCCGCCGATGCTCCCAAAACCGCTTTTTCGACGCCTCACGGGCATTATGAATTTAAAAGAATGCCATTCGGATTAAAAAATGCGCCAGCGACGTTCCAACGACTTATGGACAATGTCCTGTCCGGTCTCCAGGGGAACGAAATTTTCGTCTATTTGGACGACATTGTTATCTACGCTAGCTCTCTTCAAGAACATCGACTTAAATTCGAGAAATTAACTCAACGGCTCAAAGAAGCTAATTTAGTATTGCAGCCGGATAAGTGCGAATTCTTGAGGAGAGAAGTAAGCTATTTGGGTCATATTATCAGTGAGCACGGTGTAAAACCTGACCCTGCGAAAATTAGCGCCGTCAAAAATTTTCCGCGCCCGCGCAACGCGAAACAGATCAAACAATTCCTCGGGCTCGCGGGATACTACAGGCGGTTCATCGCAAATTTTTCTAATATTGCTAAGCCACTTACAAATTTGTTAAAAAAAAGACGCGCCCTTTGTATGGCGTAACGAGCAAGAGAATTCATTCGTCAAACTCCGAGATTGCCTATGCGAAGCGCCTATCTTGCAGTACCCCAACTTCAAACAACCATTCGTGATAACGACCGACGCGTCCGCCGAAGCTATTGGTGCTATCTTGAGTCAAGGACCAATAGGCCGCGACTTGCCAATCGCGTACACGTCGCGACTGTTAAACGCCGCGGAGAAAAACTACTCCACGATCGAGAAGGAGTGTCTGGCGATTGTCTACGCCGTCCATTACTTTCGTCCATACATATACGGTAATCAATTCAAACTCGTTACCGACCATCGACCGTTAGTGTGGATGAATTCGGTCAAGGACCCGTCAAGTAGACTCGTACGGTGGAGGCTTAAGTTAGCGGAATTTGACTACGAGATGGTCTATAAAAGTGGAAAAACGAACCTTAATGCGGACGCATTGTCGCGGAATCCCGCTCAAATTTTTCCGCTCTCGTATTCAGAAAACTCGGAGGACGACATCTTCGATGTGCCTCCGGAAACCCGTAAAAAGTATACCACACTAGCGCCTCCTCCTACTCCGGTAACATCAGAACCTGAATTACCGACTCCAGGCACATCCTTCCGTACCAACACAGCATCTCCTCCGCAAGTCGCCAGCGACAGCACCGACTTCTATACTCCTGCTCCAAATGAATTTTTCCGACGCGAACCCCTATTTAATTTCAGCCGTGACGCATTATCAACGCGACGAGACAATGTAGTTGTCTTCGTCACGCAATCTGGGCACCCCTATGACACGGGCGCCAAAGATCTAGCGAACACTGAAAAATTCCTCCTAAACAAAAATCACGTCCTTACCAAAGCCAAAGTCATAAAAATCGGAAACGAATTCCAAATCCAGCTTCCAATCATCGAACATTCCACCAGATCAATCAATTTCCAGACCGTAATAGAAACATTCAGATCCTTGTGCGACGTTGTAAACGAATTACAATTACAAACATTTAGTATCGCACAAACCTATCTAGACTCCGTATCCTGGTCCCGAATCCAGAAAATCCTTCAGGACCTGTTTTATGAAACAACTGTCCAGATTACGGTCTGCCAGGGCCTCATTAAAACCCCTTCGGTCGAAGAGCGACTGAAAATAATAAGAGAAAACCACGACTCCCCTGTGGGAGGTCACAAAGGGGTTAATAAAACTTATTCTCGCATCAGACAACAATACTTTTGGCCAAACATGAAAACACAAATACAAGAATATATTGGCAAATGTAAAAGTTGTCAGACAGAGAAACTGGTCCGGGTAAAGACCAGACAGCCTCTCACTTTAACCGACACCCCTGGCAGGGCATTCGATAAGATTTCAATGGACGTAATGGGTCCTCTTCCCGAAACTTCCGACGGTTATACAAGTATCCTCACGATCCAAGATCTCCTCACTAAATACTCAGTCGCAGTTCCTCTCAAAACCACCACCGCAGTAGACATTGCCGAAGCTTTAATAAAAGAATTCATTTGTAAATTCGGATGCCCGAAAGGCATACTCACGGACCAAGGTTCGAACTTTATAAACAGCTTGATTAAAGCCATAGCAATCAAATTCCGTATTAAGCAATACAAGTCCACTGCGTTCCATCCACAGACAAACGGGTCCGTTGAACGATCTCACCACGTCCTGGCCGAATATCTGAAGCATTACATAGAGTCGAGTAACGATTGGGTGAATTGGTTACCGTATGCAATGTTTTCATACAACACCAGTGTGCACGGGGGTACATTATACACCCCACACGAACTAGTGTTCGGCAGGATAGCTAGGACGCCGTCAGCCACTCCTTTTCAGGACAGCTCTGATAACGAAACCTATAGCGACTATCTTATACAACTTCAGGAGAAAATCTCGAAATCTCAGGATTTGGCTAAAGCCAATCTAGACAATGCGAAACGCCGTTCCAAATATTATTATGACCGAAATCTCAATGTCCAAAACTTCGAGGTAGGCCAATGGGTCTATCTTTTAAAAGAGCCGAACAAACATAAGTTCCAGGCACAGTATTCTGGACCGTACCGTATCCTCGAAATTTTGGGCAATTGTAATGTTAAGCTGAATGTGAAAGGGCGCCATAAAATTGTTCATACGAACAAAATCAAAATTTGTAAACGAATGCATAGTATGCAGAGTGTGGATGCTAGTGAAAGAAAAGTGCGAAAAACTGAAAATGAAGTCAGTGAGAGCAGTGACATTCAAACGAACGCTGAAAGTGAAAGCGACGAAAGTGCCTGCAATCCGAAGGAAGCCCGCAGTCACGGTCCAATCTCCAAACGTTATCGCCAGGATCAACCAGGCGAAAAACCTCAGATTCCGCAGCATCCAGCCGACAGGACCAAGAGAAGGATCCAGCATCCCGAAATCTACCCAACAGACAAGAGATCTCGGCATGGCCGAGATTCTTTTTCCAAGGGGGGTGGTGTAACGTCAGGCGTACCGCCTGCCACCCTCCGGCGTCCACCTCATCATCCCCAGCATCCGTATCCGGAGCCCCTGCACACGGGCCACCCGCCGACTCGCCGTCCCTACAGAAGGAGACAAAGGTACGAGAGGGAAGAGGGATGCAGCATGCCGCGCCCACGCGCGATCTCCACACACGAGGGGGAGGACTTCACCCCGTATTACGAGGGCGAGGAGCTCTCCGACACATACTGGGTCGAATCCCCAGCGATCACGAAGCCCTATACGTACTTCTCGTACATGTGGGATTAGAATAAGCACACTACTCATATATGTACATACACACCAACACACACCTAGATTTAAGTAAATATATGTATATATTTTATTCATGCACGGTTATGTTCCGTGCACTCGCGCGCACACTCGACGCTCGCGGCTCACGCTTAACGCGGGCCGCGCCCCACTCCGAACGGCCGCCCCACCACGGGGGCCGAGCGGCCGCCCTACTCCGACCGTCCGCCCCACCGCGAGGGCCCAGCGACTCGCGCGCCGCGCGACCCGAGGAGGTCGCGGACGCGAGATCCGAGAGGCAGTTCTCATCTCATCTCCGAACTGGAGAGTTCGCGTCTCATCTCCGAACCGGAGAGTTCCCAACTCATCTCCGAACTGGAGAGTTCGTATCTCATCTCCGAACCGAGGAGTTCTAATCCAGCATCCGAACGATGCACTTCCGATCCGAGCAATAGGCTCATTCGCAACGAGCAATTAGCTCTAATGCATTCGTCTCTATCCATACTCCCATAGCGGAGTCCATTCGATACTTTATACTATTTCTAATTCTCATTGTAATCGCTAGTCAGTAACTTAGAACTTAGTCAAGTGTATTTAGTATAGTGAAATCATAGAATATAGTTTATTTTTACCAGATTCAAAGTATCTTTATTCGAGTCCAAATACAATTCCTTAATTCTACTCCACGGGTACGCTCGCGATTATTCTATTTCTATATCTCATCTGCGATAGTCTTGAGGCTCGACGACTAGAGCGAACCAGCGCTTAGTTGCTCCATCCTCACTTCTACCGTGTACAGAATATCTTGCGCCCAGGTCGATCCCGGTAAGCTAGAGCGAACCAACGCTTAGCCGTGCCGTATTCAACCGAGGTTCAAGTATTCTCGATGAGCCTTGCACCTCCGACAAAGCGTACACGACGCGCGGGGAGGAGAGAGTTCATTCGTCGTCTCGCTCGGGAATACGTGGGTGATGCACCAGAATATTCAATTTCCTACGTTCGAGTCCTGGTTCCTGTGAAGGAGGTTTCCTTCGCCGCACGACCCGTACGAGTCGCCAATCGTCAGGGCCAAACGCCGATACCTGCCAGCCGGAGTCAACCCGCCTGGACGCTTATTCCCGTAGACGTACCTCCGTTCCAGCCGTACGCCGCCGCCATCCCGGTTGCGGATCCAAGGCGCTCCAGGTACCTGGAAAGAGAAATCAGACAGCGGAATCAAGCCTTCGCAAGGTAAGTTTAGTGTTAGTTACCGTTTTATCGAGTCCGAAACGCCAACGAACCCGGTCCGGACGCAATTCGCGTTATTTTCGGGAACGGTTACGACTTTGTGCCACCGTTGCGAGCGCAACCGCACCTCGGGACGTGACACATGACAAGATGTAATATTCATTGCGAAGTGTTATGTATTCCTCGCCTACACTTCAAATGAATGTAAATGCGACACTTCCTTGCTAGGAAATAGCGTTTGCAGATGTCTACGTATCGAAGCAATAGAGTTCAAATGCTTCTTAAAACGAGACATTGCATCTCATATCTATGTTTCATGATAAGATATAATATTCATTGCGAAGTGTTATGCATTCCTCGTCTACGATTCAAATGAATGTAAATGCGACACTTCCTTGCAAGGAAATAGCGTTTGCAGATGTCTACGTATCACAGCAATAGAGTTCTTGTGATTCTTAGAACGCGATATCGCATCTCATTTCTATGTTTCATGGTAAGATCTAATATGACATGCGAAGTGTTATGTATTCCTCGTCTACACTTCAAATGAATGTGAATTCGACTCTTCCTCGCTAGGAAATGGCGTTTGCAGATGTCTACGTATCGTAGCAATAGATTTCTAACGCTTCTTAAAATGCGATATCGCAACTCATTTCTATGTTTCATGGTAAGATATAATATTCATTGCGAAGTGTTATGCATTCCTCGTATACGATTCAAATGAATGTAAATGCGACACTTCCTTGCAAGGAAATAGCGTTTGCAGATGTCTACGTATCACAGCAATAGAGTTCTTGTGATTCTTAGAACGCGATATCGCATCTCATTTCTATGTTTCATGGTAAGATATAATATGATATGCGAAGTGTTATGTATTCCTCGTCTACACTTCAAATGAATGTGAATTCGACTCTTCCTTGCAAGGAAATAGCGTTTGCAGACGTCTACGTATCGTAGGGATAGAGTTCTAATGCTTCTTAAAACGACATATCGCACCTCATTTCTATGTTTCATGATAAGATATAATATTCATTGCGAAGTGTTATGCATTCCTCGTCTACGATTCAAATGGATGAAAATGCGACACTTCCTTGCTAGGAAATAGCGTTTGCAGATGTCTACGTATCGAAGCAATAATGTTCAAATGCCTCTTAAAACAAGATATCGCAACTCATTTCTATGTTTGATGATAAGATGTAATATTCATTGCGAAGTGTTATGTATTCCTCGCCTACACTTCAAATGAATGTAAATGCGACACTTCCTTGCTAGGAAATAGCGTTTGCAGATGTCTACGTATTGAAGCAATAGAGTTCAAATGCTTCTTAAAACGAGATATTGCATCTCATATCTATGTTTCATGATAAGATATAATATTCATTGCGAAGTGTTATGCATTTCTCGTCTACGATTCAAATGAATGTAAATGCGACACTTCCTTGCAAGGAAATAGCGTTTGCAGATGTCTACGTATCGTAGCAATAGAGTTCTAATGCTTCTTAAAACGCGATATCGCATCTCATTTCCATGCTTCATGGTAAGATATAATATGATTTGCGATGTGTTATGTATTGCTCTTCTACACTTCAAATGAATGTAAATGCGACACTTCCTTGCAAGGAAATAGCGTTTGCAGATGTCTACGTAGCGTAGGGATAGAGTTCTAATGCTTCTTAAAACGACATATCGCACCTCATTTCTATGTTTCATGATAAGATATAATATTCATTGCGAAGTGTTATGCATTCCTCGTCTACGATTCAAATGAATGTAAATGCGACACTTCCTTGCAAGGAAATAGCGTTTGCAGATGTCTACGTATCACAGCAATAGAGTTCTTGTGATTCTTAGAACGCGATATCGCATCTCATTTCTATGTTTCATGGTAAGATATAATATGATATGCGAAGTGTTATGTATTCCTCGTCTACACTTCAAATGAATGTGAATGCGACTCTTCCTCGCTAGGAAATGGCGTTTGCAGATGTCTACGTATCGTAGCAATAGATTTCTAATGCTTCTTAAAACGCTATATCGCATCTCATTTCTATGTTTCATGATAAGATATAATATGATTTGCGAAGAGTCATGTATTCCACGACTACACTTCAAATGAATGTAAATGCGACACTACCTTGCTAGGAAATAGCGTCTGCAGATGACTAGGGATCGTAGCAATAGAGTTCTAATGCTTCCTAGAACGCGATATCGCATCTCGTTTCTATGTTTCATGGTAAGATATAATAAGATTTGCGAAGTGTCATGTATTCCCCGTCTACACTTCAAATGAATGTGAATGCGACTCTTCCTCGCTAGGAAATGGCGTTTGCAGATGTCTACGTATCGTAGCAATAAATTTCTAATGCTTCTTAAAATGCGATATCGCAACTCATTTCTATGTTTCATGGTAAGATATAATATGATTTACGAAGTGTCATGTATTCCACGACTACACTTCAAATGAATGTAAATGCGACACTACCTTGCTAGGAAAAAGCGTCTGCAGATGTATAGGTATCGTAGCAATAGAGTTCTAATGCTTCTTAAAACGCGATATCGCATCTCATTTCCATTCTTCATGGTAAGATATAATATGATTGGGGATGTGTTATGTATTGCTCTTCTACCCTTCAAATGAATGTAAATGCGACACTTCCTTGCAAGGAAATAGCGTTTGCAGATGTCTACGTAGCGTAGGGATAGAGTTCTAATGCTTCTTAAAACGACATATCGCACCTCATTTCTATGTTTCATGGTAAGATATAATATGATTTGCGAAGTGTTATGCATTCCTCGTCTACAATTCAAATGGATGAAAATGCGACACTTCCTTGCTAGGAAATAGCGTTTGCAGATGTCTACGTATCGAAGCAATATTGTTCAAATGCTTCTTAAAACAAGATATCGCAACTCATTTCTATGTTTCATGACAAGATGTAATATTCATTGTGAAGTGTTATGTATTCCTCGCCTACACTTCAAATGAATGTAAATGCGACACTTCCTTGCTAGGAAGTAGCGTTTGCAGATGTCTACGTATCGAAGCAATAGAGTTCAAATGCTTCTTAAAACGAGACATTGCATCTCATATCTATGTTTCATGATAAGATATAATATTCATTGCGAAGTGTTATGCATTTCTCGTCTACGATTCAAATGAATGTAAATGCGACACTTCCTTGCAAGGAAATAGCGTTTGCAGATGTCTACGTATCACAGCAATAGAGTTCTTGTGATTCTTAGAACGCGATATCGCATCTCATTTCTATGTTTCATTGTAAGGTATAATATGATATGCGAAGTGTTATGTATTCCTCGTCTACACTTCAAATGAATGTGAATGCGACTCTTCCTCGCTAGGAAATGGCGTTTGCAGATGTCTACGTATCGTAGCAATAGATTTCTAATGCTTCTTAAAACGCTATATCGCATCTCATTTCTATGTTTCATGGTAAGATATAATATGATTTGCGAAGAGTCATGTATTCCACGACTACACTTCAAATGAATGTAAATGCGACACTACCTTGCTAGGAAATAGCGTCTGCAGATGTATAGGTATCCTAGCAATAGAGTTCTAATGCTTCTTAGAACGCGATATCGCATCTCGTTTCTATGTTTCATGGTAAGATATAATATGATTTGCGAAGTGTTATGTATTCCTCGTCTACACATCAAATGAATGTAAGTGCGACACTTCCTTGCAAGGAAGTAGCGTTTGCAAATGTCTACCTATCGTAGCAATAGTGTTCTCATGCTACTTAAAACGCGATATCGCATCTCATTTCTATGTTTCATGGTAAGATATATCATGATTTGCGAAGTGTAATGTATTCATCGTCCACACTTCAAATGAATGTAAATGCGACACATCGTTGCAAGGAAATAGCGTTTGCAGATGTCTACGTATCGTAGCAATAGTGTTCTAATGCTTCTTAAAACGCTATATCGCATCTCATTTCCATGCTTCATGGTAAGATATAATATGATTTGCGATGTGTTATGTATTGCTCTTCTACACTTCAAATGAATGTAAATGCGACACTTCCTTGCAAGGAAATAGCGTTTGCAGATGTCTACGTAGCGTAGGGATAGAGTTCTAATGCTTCTTAAACGACATATCGCACCTCATTTCTATGTTTCATGATAAGATATAATATTCATTGCGAAGTGTTATGCATTCCTCGTCTACGATTCAAATGAATGTAAATGCGACACTTCCTTGCAAGGAAATAGCGTTTGCAGATGTCTACGTATCACAGCAATAGAGTTCTTGTGATTCTTAGAACGCGATATCGCATCTCATTTCTATGTTTCATGGTAAGATATAATATGATATGCGAAGTGTTATGTATTCCTCGTCTACACTTCAAATGAATGTGAATGCGACTCTTCCTCGCTAGGAAATGGCGTTTGCAGATGTCTGCGTATCATAGCAATAGATTTCTAATGCTTCTTAAAATGCGATATCGCAACTCATTTCTATGTTTCATGGTAAGATATAATATGATTTACGAAGTGTCATGTATTCCACGACTACACTTCAAATGAATGTAAATGCGACACTACCTTGCTAGGAAATAGCGTCTGCAGATGTATAGGTATCGTAGCAATAGAGTTCTAATGCTTCTTAAAACGCGATATCGCATCTCATTTCCATGTTTCATGGTAAGATATAATATGATTTGCGATGTGTTATGTATTGCTCTTCTACCCTTCAAATGAATGTAAATGCGACACTTCCTTCAAGGAAATAGCGTTTGCAGATGTCTACGTAGCGTAGGGATAGAGTTCTAATGCTTCTTAGAACGACATATCGCACCTCATTTCTATGTTTCATGATAAGATATAATATTCATTGCGAAGTGTTATGCATTCCTCGTCTACGATTCAAATGCATGTAAATGCGACACTTCCTTGCTAGGAAATAGCGTTTGCAGATGTCTACGTATCGAAGCAATAGTGTTCAAATGCTTCTTAAAACAAGATATCGCATCTCATTTCTATGTTTCATGATAAGATGTAATACTCATTGCGAAGTGTTATGTATTCCTCGCCTACACTTCAAATGAATGTAAATGCGACACTTCCTTGCTAGGAAATTGCGTTTGCAGATGTCTACGTATCGAAGCAATAGAGTTCTTATGATTCTTAAAACGCGATATCGCATCTCATTTCTATGTTTCATGGTAAGATATAATATGATTTGCGAAGTGTTATGTAGTCCTCGTCTACACTTCAAATGAATGTAATTGCGACACTTCCTTGCTAGGAAATAGCGTTTGCAGATGTCTACGTATCGTAGCAATAGAGTTCTTATGATTCTTAAAACGCGATATCGCATTTCATTTCTATGTTTCATGATAAGATATAATATTCATTACGAAGTGTTAGGCATTCCTCGTCTACGATTCAAATGGATGAAAATGCGACACTTCCTTCCTAGGAAATAGCGTTTGCAGATGTCTACGTATCGAAGCAATAGTGTTCAAATGCTTCTTAAAACAAGATATCGCAACTCATTTCTATGTTTCGCGATAAGATGTAATATTCATTGCGAAGTGTTATGTATTCCTCGTCTACGATTGAAATGAATGTAAATGCGACACTTCCTTGCAAGGAAATAGCGTTTGCAGATGTCTACGTATCACAGCAATAGAGTTTTTATGATTCTTAAAACGCGATATCGCATCTCATTTCTATGTTCCATGGTAAGATATAATATTCATTGCGAAGTGTTATGTATTCCTCGTCTACGATTCAAATGAATGTAAATGCGACACTTCCTTGCAAGGAAATAGCGTTTACAGATGTCTACCTATCGTAGCAATAGAGTTCTAATGCTTCTTAAAACGCGATATCGCATCTCATTTCCATGTTTCATGGTAAGATATAATATGATTTGCGAAGTGTTATGTATTCCTCTTCTACACTTCAAATGAATGTAAATGCGACACTTCCTTGCTAGGAAATAGCGTTTGCAGATGTCTACCTATCGTAGCAATAGAGTTCTAATGCCTCTCAAAACGCGATATCGCATCACATTTGCATGTTTCATGGTAAGATATAATATGATTTGCGAAGTGTTATGTATTCCTCTTCTACACTTCAAATGAATGTAAATGCGACACTTCCTTGCAAGGAAATAGCGTTTGCAGATGTCTACGTATAGTAGGGATAGAGTTCTAATGCTTCTTAAAACGAGATATCGCATCTCATTTCTATGTTTCATGATAAGATATAATATTCATTGCGAAGTGTTATGCATTCCTCGTCTACACTTCAAATGAATGTAAATGCCACACTTCCCTGCTAGGAAGTAGCGTCTGCAGATGACTAGGTATCGTAGCAATAAAGTTCTAATGCTTCTTAAAACGCGATATCGCATCTCATTTCTATGTTTCATGGTAAGATATAATATGATTGGAGAAGTGTTATGTATTCCTCGTCTACACTTCAAATGAATGTAAATGCGACACTTCCTTGCAAGGAAATAGCGTTTGCAAATGTCTACCTATCTTAGCAATAGTGTTCTAATACTTCTTAAAACGCGATATCGCATATCATTTCCATGTTTTACGGTAAGATATAATATGATTTGCGAAGTGTTATGTATTCCTCGTCTACACTTCAAATGAATGTAAATGCGACTCTTCCTTGCAAGGAAATAGCGTTCGCAGATGTCTACGTATCGAAGCAATAGAGTTCAAACGCTTCTTAAGACGCGATATCGCATCTCATTTCTATGTTTCATGGTAAGATATAATATGATTTGCGAAGTGTTATGTATTCCTCGTCTACACTTCAAATGAATGTAAATGCGACACTTCCTTGCTAGGAAATAGCGTTTGCAGATGTCTACCTATCGTAGCAATAGAGTTCTAATGCTTCTTAAAACGCGATATCACATCTCATTTCCATGTTCCATGGTAAGATATAATATGATTTGCGAAGTGTTACGTATTCCTCTTCTACACATCAAATGAATGTAAATGCGAAACTTCCTTGCTAGGAAATAGCGATGCAGATGTCTACCTATCGTAGCAATAGAGCTCTAATGCTTCTTAAAACGCGATATCGCATCTCATTTCCATGTTTCATGGTAAGATATAATATGATTTGCGAAGTGTTATGTATTACTCGTCTACACTTCAAATGAATGTAAATGCGACACTTCCTTGCAAGGAAATAGCGTTTGCAGATGTCTACGTATCGTAGCAATAGAGTTCTTATGATTCTTAAAAAGCGATATCGCATCTCATTTCTATGTTTCATGGTAAGATATAATATGATTTGCGAAGTGTTATGTATTCCTCGTCTACACTTCAAATGAATGTAAATGCGACACTTCCTTCCAAGGAAATAGCGTTTGCAGATGTCTACGTATCGAAGCAATAGAGTTCAAATGCTTATTAAGTCGCGATATCGCATCTCATTTCTATGTTTCATGGTAAGATATAATAAGATTTGCGATGTGTTATGTATTCCTCGTCTACACTTCAAGTGAATGTAAATGCGACACTTCCTTGCAAGGAAATAGCGTTTGCAAGTGTCTACCTATCGTAGCAATAGTGTTCTAATGCTTCTTAAAACGCGATATCGCATCTCATTTCTATGTTTCATGGTAAGATATAATATGATTTGCGAAGTGTAATGTATTCTTCGTCCACACTTCAAATGAATGTAAATGCGACACTTCCTTGCAAGGAAATAGCGTTTGCAGATGTCTACGTATCGTAGCAATAGAGTTCTAATGCTTCTTAAAACGCGATATCGCATCTCATTTCCATGCTTCATGGTAAGATATAATATGATTTGCGATGTGTTATGTATTGCTCTTCTACACTTCAAATGAATGTAAATGCGACACTTCCTTGCAAGGAAATAGCGTTTACAGATGTCTACGTAGCGTAGGGATAGAGTTCTAATGCTTCTTAAAACGACAAATCGCACCTCATTTCTATGTTTCATGATAAGATATAATATTCATTGCGAAGTGTTATGCATTCCTCGTCTACACTTCAAATGAATGTAAATGCGACACTTCCTTGCTAGGAAATAGCGTTTGCAGATGTCTACCTATCGTAGCAATAGAGTTCTAATGCTTCTTAAAACGCGATATCGCATCTCATTTCCATGTTTCATGGTAAGATATAATATTCATTGCGAAGTGTTATGAATTCCTCGTCTACACTTCAAATGAATGTAAATGCCACACTTCCCTGCTAGGAAGTAGCGTCTGCAGATGACTAGGTATCGTAGGGATAGAGTTCTAATGCTTCTTAAAACGAGATATCGCATCTCATTTCTATGTTTCATGATAAGATATAATATTCATTGCGAAGTGTTATGCATTCCTCGTCTACACTTCAAATGAATGTAAATGCGACACTTCCTTGCTAGGAAATAGCGTTTGCAGATGTCTACCTATCGTAGCAATAGAGTTCTAATGCCTCTTAAAACGCGATATCGCATCTCATTTGCATGTTTCATGGTAAGATATAATATGATTTGCGAAGTGTTATGTATTCCTCTTCTACACTTCAAATGAATGTAAATGCGACACTTCCTTGCAAGGAAATAGCGTTTGCAGATGTCTACGTATCGTAGGGATAGAGTTCTAATGCTTCTTAAAACGAGATATCGCATCTCATTTCTATGTTTCATGATAAGATATAATATTCATTGCGAAGTGTTATGCATTCCTCGTCTACACTTCAAATGAATGTAAATGCCACACTTCCCTGCTAGGAAGTAGCGTCTGCAGATGACTAGGTATCGTAGCAATAAAGTTCTAATGCTTCTTAAAACGCGATATCGCATCTCATTTCTATGTTTCATGGTAAGATAGAATATGATTCGCGAAGTGTTATGTAGTCCTCGTCTACACTTCAAATGAATGTAAATGCGACACTTCCTTGCTAGGAAATAGCGTTTGCAGATGTCTACGTATCGTAGCAATAGAGTTCTTATGATTCTTAAAACGCGATATCGCATCACATTTCTATGTTTCATGGTAAGATATAATATGATTTGCGAAGTGTCATGTATTCCCCGTCTACACATCAAATGAATGTGAATGCGACACTTCCTCGTTAGGATATAGCGTTTGCAGATGTCTACGTATCGTAGCAATAGAGTTCTTATGATTCTTAAAACGCGATATCGCATCACATTTTTATGTTTCATGGTAAGATATAATAAGATTTGCGAAGTGTCATGTATTCCCCGTCTACACTTCAAATGAATGTAAATGCCACACTTCCCTGCTAGGAAATAGCGTCTGCAGATGACTAGGGATCGTAGCAATAGAGTTCTAATGCTTCTTAAAGCGCGATATCGCATCTCATTTCTATGTTTCATGGTAAGATAGAATATGATTCGCGAAGTGTTATGTAGTCCTCGTCTACACTTCAAATGAATGTAAATGCGACACTTCCTTGCTAGGAAATAGCGTTTGCAGATGTCTACCTATCGTAGCAATAGAGTTCTAATGCTTCTTAAAACGCGATATCGCATCTCATTTCTATGTTTCATGGTAAGATATAATATGATTGGAGAAGTGTTATGTATTCCTCGTCTACACTTCAAATGAATGTAAATGCGACACTTCCTTGCAAGGAATAGCGTTTGCAAATGTCTACCTATCTTAGCAATAGTGTTCTAATACTTCTTAAAACGCGATATCGCATATCATTTCATGTTTCACGGTAAGATATAATATGATTTGCGAAGTGTTATGTATTCCTCGTCTACACTTCAAATGAATGTAAATGCGACTCTTCCTTGCAAGGAAATAGCGTTCGCAGATGTCTACGTATCGAAGCAATAGAGTTCAAACGCTTCTTAAGACGCGATATCGCATCTCATTTCTATGTTTCATGGTAAGATATAATATGATTTGCGAAGTGTTATGTATTCCTCGTCTACACTTCAAATGAATGTAAATGCGACACTTCCTTGCTAGGAAATAGCGTTTGCAGCTGTCTACGTATCGTAGCAATAGAGTTCTTATGATTCTTAAAACGCGATATCGCATCTCATTTCTATGTTTCATGGTAAGATATAACATGATTTGCGAAGTGTTATGTATTCCTCGTCTACACTTCAAATAAATGTGAATGCGACACTTCCTTGCAAGGAAATAGCGTTTGCAGATGCCTACGTACCGAAGCAATAGAGTTCAAATGCTTCTTAAAACGAGATATTGCATCTCATTTCTATGTTTCATGATAAGATATAATATTCATTGCGAAGTGTTATGCATTCCTCGTCTGCGATTCAAATGAAAGTAAATGCGACACTTCCTTGCAAGGAAATAGCGTTTGCAGATGTCTAGGTATCGTAGCAATAGAGTTCTAATGCTTCTTAAAACGCGATTTCGCATCTCAGTTCTATGTTTCATGGTAAGATATAATATGATTTGCGAAGTATCATGTATTCCTCGTCTACATTTCAAATGAATGTAAATGCGACACTTCCTTGCTAGGAAATAGCGTTTGCAGATGTCTACGTATCGTAGCAATAGCTTTCTAATGCTTCTTAAAACGCGATATCGAATCTCATTTCTATGTTTCATGGTAAGATATAATATGATTTGCGAAGTGTCATGT